>NW_027115338.1:407627-407994 GCF_000696795.3 Halyomorpha halys | reverse complement strand
TTTGAGTAATGTATTGTAAGCAACGATATTTTATTAGTCGATGTTGGATTCTTAGTTCAAAAACGTACTTCTGACAGGCCGTAGATGCGTGATCGGTGGAACAGACCTTATGATTCTAATATCGTTGCTTACAATACATTACCCAAAATACATCGATGCTTTTGAATAACTATTTCAGAAATATCGGGTCTGTTCAACGATCCCGTGTCCTACGGCCACTAAGACGTGCTTTTTGAAACAAAGAAATCTTCATCGACTACAAAAAACATCGATGTCGGATTTTCTACTTCAGGCCTTATGTTTCTGAAATAGTTGTTGAAAAACATCGATGTATTTTGAGTAAGGTATTTTAAGCAACGATATTTTA
>NW_027115338.1:406712-407027 GCF_000696795.3 Halyomorpha halys | reverse complement strand
CGATATTTTATTAGTCGATGTTGGATTCTTAGTTCAAAAACCTACTTCTGACAGGCCGTAGAATGCGTGATCGTTGGACCAGACCTTATATTATTCAAATGGATGTTCAAAAACATCTATGTATTGTAAGGAACGATATTTAAAAACATCGATATTTTTTGTAGTCGATGTTGTTTTCTTTGTTTCAAAAAGCACGTCTTACAGGCCCTAGGACCCGGGATCGTTAGAACAGGCCTTTCGTTTCTGAAATAGTTGTTCAAACACATCGATGTATTTTGAGTAAGGTATTGTAAGCAACGATATTTTAAAAACATC
>NW_027115338.1:396164-402562 GCF_000696795.3 Halyomorpha halys | reverse complement strand
TTATTAGTCGATGTTGGATTCTTAGTTCAAAAACCTACTTCTGACAGGCCGTAGAATGCGTGATCGTTGGAACAGACCTTATGATTCTGAAATAGTTGTTCAAAAACATCGATGTTTTTTGGGTAATGTATTGTAAGCAACTATAATTTAAAACATTGATGTTTCTTGGAGTCCATGTCCTATTGGTTGATTGGAAAAGCACTTCTGACTGGCCGGAGCATGCGTAGTGTTTAGAACAGTCTTTATGATACAGAAATGGTTAAAAAAAACTTCGATGTTGAAAAACATAGATGTTTTTTTGGCGATGCTTTTTTAACATCGATGTTTTTTATCGATGTTGCATCTCTACTAGCCATGGATTAACTTCACTTCAGAACCGCCATTATCCCCGGCGTTCACAAGCGACTCGTTCACTCTACACAGAGGGAGCAACGTTCTAAGACTTGGTACATCAAATCAAGCACATGTTGTGACAGTAAGACTTGGGTTTTTCTACATACCCCTGCAATCACAAATTACCTGCGATTACCTATCACTGATCCAGCTGAAAAGAGGCATCAGGACTCTTGAGCTGTATTTAAACATCACCCACTTATTTGACGTTCAAAGTTGTTTAACATTTTCTTTTTTTTAATCACTTTTGTCTGTTGACAATTATTTTACATGATTTAATTAATCATACTTCCTTATCAATTATATCAATGCCTGGTTCTTTAAATTTTCTTTTCTCTCTTGTTCCCTCTCACTCTTGTCTTACGTCGCTTCCCTTTGCCTGGTTGGTTTATCACATGAATATTATGGCAACCAGACCATTAGATTCCACACCGAATTGTGGAGTTCAAATTCCAACACTTGAGAAGAAACTTAAGTGTTTACACCGAAACATTATTGGCTGTGCAGAAGCCGGAGTAAAAGCTCTTGCTGGTCTTCAGAGAGCTGCCTTATTCGAAGCTCATTTAGAAGCTTCCCAGTCTGATTGGCAGATATTTCAGGAAAATGGGATGAGTATGACGCCATTCTAGTAGTTACTAGTGGTGACCTCCCTAGTCAAAGCATGCAAGACATGTATGACGCATGCAGAGATGAAATCATTTTGGAAAGATCCTTCTTGCTCAAAACAAGAGATTGCAAGCAAGCAGCTCAGATTCGTCCTTGGATTCAACTATCAGATAATCTTCAATCAAAGAATAATCCAAACCAACAGAAACCAGATAACCAAGAATCAAGTCAGATCTATCCTGTTAGTAAACTAGGGTCAACAAATCATATGATTCATCAAAATATAGGAACTATTTATAAAGGAAATCAGCAGCATCACTCTCAAAGCAGGCTGTAGTTCTGCTGGTTCCAAAGAAAATTATGGAGGCTGTAGTAGTAGCACCAATCACCGACAATCTCAGCCATGGCTCTCTTGTCACAAGCAATATTCTTCTGAGAGTCAACAAATGCCAGCTGACCCTAATACTTCAGCTCAAACCAGCTCAAATGTGTTATCACATCTTGAATCAACCGGAGGGTTTTCAGCAAGGCTTGTCTAGGCCTATTGATGTTGAGGTAGCCAATGATACACTGGCCCAACATTCAAAATCTCACTCACAAGGCATCAGTCATCAGTTTAGAGCTCCTTTACTGCAGTTACCTTTTCTGGTGTCTCCAACATCGGCAATGTCTACCAACACACCTCATTGTGACACATACCCATCTGTACACACCCATCCTCAAGAAACTGTTTCACCAAGGCCACTTACAACACCTAGAACTCCTAAGGTAAATACTTTAGCCGTTGCATATTCTCAACAAGACACATTGCAACAACATGAGCAAACGGGTTTGCCACAAGTTACAGCTGCGGGCACAACTACCAGTGCTGAGTTTGCCAAATACAGGGATCATCAATGGCAACAAACTGTGAGACATCCCTCTTTGAATAGAGAAATTCGAATTGGCGATCAAGTGACTCCATTTTCAAACATGCTGGATACTTCAGAGGATAAACAGCCCAAAGTGAAACCTAATAGCTCCAAGAACAAAGTACAAGCAGATAACATGTTAGCATCCAAAAATGGAATACCTAATGCCAATGGAAGAAATGAGTTTAAAGCACATCTTAGCAGAGACAATTTGGATAATTTCACTCTGCCAACTGCAATCAGGACAGAATCATTAGAAATTCCAACAATACCACCTCAGATCCCTAACACTCCTATTCAAACCAGTGGGTAAACCAACATGAAAAATGTTTACAAAGGAACCGAAATTGAAGATATCATCCATCACAACACTATTTCCATCAGCCATGAGCATGGGAATATTCAAACACAAAGGGACTCTCCAGTTCCTCATCCATATCCTCAAGGAAGTTCATTTACACTAACCAGACAGTCTCAATAGATTGTTTCAGTAGCAACAACATCAGCTGTTACTCCATCTCTGGTTACTTATTCAGATATTCAATCTACCCAAAGGACTCCTTCAGGAACTCAAATGAACTCTTCAGAACCTCAATCACAATTTACAACTGCTTTCCCCAATTCAGAAGATGGGGCACCGCTATCTGCAAATCTTAACTGCCATACTATTTCGGGATCACCTCTTAATAGTATGTTCTTACAACAATCTTTTAATGACCAAAATTCAGGCGACATGTTTTGTCACAGTGCAAAACTGAGCTTCATATCCTTTTGTATGAACACGGTTTTGAAAAGGGAATTTACACCACTGCTTCTATTACTGGACGAGGTTGGAATTATCTTGGTGGGCGGCGGAAAATCATCAGCCGGAGTTTTAGGAACTCAACCATGCTATGCAGAGCAGATCCAGCTTCAAGTAGACTCAGAACATTTAGAAGCACTGTCACATGCACTACGTTTGACTATAACATCACTCCACGTGATACCAGAACCTAGGAAACCTCCTGACAGATGAGCATAAGTTTTGCAACGGACTGAAACTTTGGTTGACATTAGCGTTATTCTTGGTATTTGTTTTGTAATTTTCTGTTGTTAATTTAAGAATAAATCATTAACTTTATTACTGTTATTACATAGGTTGTAAACTTCTGTTTTCACCACAGGTTTTAAGAGGTGAAACTTTATTTTGTAGTTCTATTCTGTGTACTGGTTATTTATTCACTTTGAATTTGTTTTGTAACATACACATAGGGTGTGTATTTATTTTCTTAATTTATGTATCAACATATACTATTTCTTATTTTCACATACATGGGTTATAGAATTTATTTCTATACATAAAGTTAATTATTATGTTTGTTCATTGTATATTCAAAGATTGCTTCATTTATCTTTCTGCATTGCTCTTATATGAATATTTTCACACAACATTTTCTTTTTTTTTTTGCTGGTTAGATTACTTTTATTTTGAAAAACCTCTAATCTTGCAACCTGTGAAATCAACCTGTTTACACGTACCCCACGTTTTATGTATTATAAATTAGCCTAGCATAATTTAGGTGGGGGGTTTGTTTAAGTAAGGCGCCCTTCCCCCTCAGTTCTGAATAGAAAAACATGATCCCATCTAGTGGCAAAGATATGCGGTAGGAAGCCTGAGCAGCCATCTTGGTTCCCAAAACAAAGGGGCTAGTACCAGTAAAGAAGCCATCCTGACCTGTACAGGAGAAGAAGAGTTCAGAACTCTTCAATAAGGTCTCTTCTCATAATGATGAGGGAGTAAACCTTAGACTCCAGCGAGAGAGGCGGCGGCGGCAGGAGGATGAGAAGAGAGAACCCTACTTCCATAATCACATTCACATCAGAACCAACCTTCAATCTGCATATAATATAACAAGTAAAAATGTAATCTTCATCAATGAATGTAATAAAACCAAATTGCCAACATTGTAATCACTTTGCTTAAACTCTACAGCTAATTGTGTCAGAAAACTTTAATGAGAATAGAGGTTATTTCATTTTAAAACCATTATATCAATTTATTATAAATACAGTCAACTCATTACCAGCAAACTATCAGTAATTCGTTAATTTAAACCAGCTTACCAATATAATAATTAATTTGGGTAATATCCCCCAATTTTTACTCCAGGGAATACCTAAATTAAACACTTGGCTTACACAATATTCCTTTTTTTTATAAGCTCCTTCCATTTTTTCAGTAAATTATATTTCCTAGAAATTGTCCTTTTTATACATATATATATTGCCCCGCGATATGGAGATTAACGAGTTAATAAAAATAGCACTATGTATCAGGATTCGAATACACAAGGAAACAAACGAACGACATGAAGCGGACTTAATAAGATTGAACATATAAAGGAAGAAGAATCCTGCTCCCTAGGCGATGACCCCAACCGGTAAGGGCCATTACATTTAACGCTTACGGCACCTACTGTTTTTTTCATAAACACTTAGGTTACAAATGTTGCATTTAAACATAGATAGGTCCTTTTTTGTGACGCGTAACTTTTTAATATTAAATCTCGATTTCTTATTAAAACAGGACGTGATGGATTAATGCAGGTCTGGAACGGAATAATTTGTACAAAACCAAAAATGTTGGAGAAATTAATTTTTTTTTGGTTTTGTTTTTTTCCACACAGTCTTGGTAAAATATCTTTGGACGTCACTACAATGTCAAACAACTTTCGAGCCACCTCAAGGATGTAGACATTCCGGAATTTATTGACGACATTTCCGAGCCGTGGACCGGTCCACTGTGTTTATTAGATGGCTCATTAGTTACAAATATGACGGATAAATATTCATTTGGAAATTTTATGACTTTATTTTGTAAGGGATACACAGACGCTTTATATGTATGCGTGGTATATCATACGTGTCAGATGCAGCGTCGCTGGCTTTAGCGGAATTAGCCCGTCTCATCTCAGATAACATCTCAGCTTCATGATCTACTTTATTGCCAACGTTCTTTGGACTTGATGTATTTTTTTTCAAACAGTCGCATAAATCAGCGGACCGGATTTTAAAGACGTTTTGTAAGCCCACACAGTGGAGAGATTGGTCACTTTTCAGTTCCTATCAATATGAGAACGGTAGCACTTTATACAGCTCGAAAAACGATAAAAGGAAAGAAGTGTTCTTAAGCGCTTCTGATTCTGAATTAAGAACTTGAACCGGTACAATTTATAACTAAATGACTTAATTTTAAATTGGTCTCTACCCAACCAAAAAAAAAATCCTATTTGGAATCCAAAGCCAGAAAGGTTTCTTTTCTTGTCGAGTGTTCCGGGCTTGAACATTTTCCCACTTCGTCAATGTCATTGGCATAGCCTAGGCGCTGATTATTTTTTTCCGATCCCTCTAAAAAGCAGAAATAAAAAGTGAATAATTAAGTGCATTACTGTGAAAAGAAAAACTAATTCGTGTTCGATCTTACCTATTACTACCTTTGGTATTTTAAGGTTACCTGTTATGTTTATTTGTATACATGAGATATCCATTCAAAAAAAGGTGCTATTTTTAAGTCTGGAGGTGAGGGGCCTCCTAATAGGCGCTGATCTATTACTCAGTCCGACTTTGTTTTTTAAGGAACCCCTAAAACACGAGAGGTATCCTTTTTCCATACACCTTTTCCTCAGATGAAAGTCTTATATAAGCCCGCTTGCGCTCTTACTAAACACTCAGATCAATTCGGAATATATTTAGATTGTTGACTACTATTGTTTTCTACTACTCGGTTCTATAATCTCTTGCACAGACACTTTTTTTCGGTACCATATTCGTAAGGGATTGATTCATACAAAATGTAGTGCCTTTGCAATATTAACATAATATATCATCGAAAAAAAATTTACAGCATTCTTTATTACTAAAATACAATGATAAAGGTAATAATCTAAGAACATAAAAATATTAGACAAAATTAGGTAGGGATTTGAATTATTATGAACAAATTATCACAATTTACAAAGCGATTTTTTTTTTCAGCATATTTATGGTTCAGAATTTTTTCGTCCATTAGTATGCACCGGGAACTTTATTATCACCCCAATTATGATAAACAGTGTGCTAATTCTAGAGAACAATGCAAGACAAGACCAGGTTATTGTTCCCTCACGCAAATTTATTGTACTTGTATCAAGCTTTGATAAGAAGAAAAGATTATTGTCGTTGTACTATTTAGGTACCAAGTAAAAAGCAAATTAAATTGTGATGGAATGGAAAAACTATATCATTTTTTCTATTCGAAACTGGAATGTTTTTTTTATAAATATAAAAAGGAGAATTGAGGAATTTCAAAGGATTTTTGATTGGAAGAATTTAATATGGGATGAATTTAATGACTTCCAAGTTCCTCCCCATTTAAACAAAAAAAATCAGATTCTATTCATGGAAATATGTTTTTCAGTAATAAATTTGTAGAGGACGTTTTTAGTGTTTATCAGGTATAAAAAAAAAAAA
>NW_027115338.1:391700-392047 GCF_000696795.3 Halyomorpha halys | reverse complement strand
ACTGCTTTGCCACCTCCCGGGTCTTAGTGGAGGGGCGACCTCTCTGAACAGCGAGTTAGCACAGGTCTTCAGCCCATCAAAAAACTTGATGTGCCTACGGTCTATGAACTGAGGCACAAAAGGGACCTGGAGCTCATCATGGATAGCACTGTTCCTGGCTCTTTAGAGTGAAGTTCCTCATACTATTCGCCGAAGGAAGGAGTTCTGTAAGCTCTGCAGTTTTTCAGCGTGGTCTTGAAAAGATGTCGCAGGAGCGGGGCACCATAGTTGGGCGGATGATTGTAAGAGGCCTGTCAAGTGTCACGCCGAGGTAGAGGATGGTGTTCGAGACCCTTCGGCTTTCGCCG
>NW_027115338.1:387785-391650 GCF_000696795.3 Halyomorpha halys | reverse complement strand
AGCGGGGCACCATAGTTGGGCGGATGATTGTAAGAGGCCTGTCAAGTGTCACGCCGAGGTAGAGGATGGTGTTCGAGACCCTTCGGCTTTCGCCGTCCACTATGAGCCGCTGGGGGAGTTTGCCTTTCTTGCCCTTCTGAAAGGACATGACTAAGGTATCTGTCTTCGCATGGTTCACCCTGATGCCGTCCCTCTTCAGTGCAGTTACGATAGAAGCATTTTCGGTATGTTGGAGGGCTACCTTCGGACTCATGCTGGAGACGTAGATCCCTATATCGTCTGCATATGCTGCTACTACTGCATCTGGGTGCTTGAGGGCGACTACTGGTGCCGTAAAAACGACGATCAGTTCAGAGACTCCACAGGTGGTGGGTTTTAAAGTTACTGTACAAAGCCTTAAAAGAACTATAGCTTCAACGGTAGACCGATTATGTTGCTTTTTTATTTGAAAGTTTCGGTCTCTATTTGCTATATAGATAAATAAATGAAATATATACTACTTAATAAAAGACAAATTTAGATTAAGCGTGTACTTAGTAGAATTTTGCGCCAACAAGACTATTGCAAGAGGACTAAGTCTTATGGTTTAAGCGCTTTTACTTTTCAAATGTGGTATAAATACTTAAGATAGGCAGGAAACAAGTAAGGCTAAAAACTTGTTTGCATACAACTCAAAAAATATACATTTATATTATATAACTTATTGTATTAAGTCATGGTTATTCAGAAGTAACTAATGAAGTTAAAAAAAAATCCTCTAAATCAAAATCGGACCTTCATTAGCTAAGATACAACATATAGAACAAACAAACCATTTTAATAATGTATTATAAATGAATGTGGGCAGGTTTCCATAGAAATCTGTTTACCTTTAATTACTTTTTTGGAAAAATTCAGAAATCATTTCATTCACACACTTCCGATACTAAATTGCTTACCTATGATTACTACTAATTATATTTCCAACAAAGATCTTGATCGTATCAATATTAGTTAAGATAAAGCTTACAATATTTGTATTCAGTTCGCCTAAAAAGTAAGAAATTATTCAATAGTAAAAAAAGTTGTGAAACACTACATACATAAATAATTAATTTAAGTAATAAAAAGTTTTGTAATATTTGCAGTGTTTCTTTATGATATAAAAAAAAACATTTTCAGCTCTTGTTTGGAACATCAAAACTGTTTGAAATATGGAACATGGCAGGAATTGCACTGACTATTCCTGATCTACTAGACTCTTATCCTGCTAGAAGGTAATTAAAATGCAGCCTCACGTAAATGTGGAACAGATATATTCCACCTGAGATGTCTGAGAACTGCGGGATTGAACCGCGGCTAAAATAAAATGGCAAATAGCTGCTGACAAACAAGCCACAAGCCGCCCAGTGAGGAAGACATTAATAGCTACCGCTTGATGAATGGATAGGAGTGACGCCAAGAGAGCTCGTAAATCGCGGGGCTGTTAGTACAAGGGATCTGGGTTCGAGTCTGTCATATAAAAGATAACTCTGTGCTGACATGTAACTTGTAAGGAAAGGTAACTTTTTTTTTCATAAAATGGATGAATTATGTTAGGTGTATTATATCTAACAAAGTTATCTGAAATGGGCATGATTCTTCCTCCAAAACATTGGTTTTTCAGATTTTATTCATAAAAGTATCTTTGAACGCCTGTAAAAGGAGCATAATTCAGTTCAAAAATTTTAAAAAGCTTGTGAAATACTTGACTTATTTAGTCCAATTTATTTCTCTGACCAAATATTCCAATTTTGCAAACCACCCTAGATTATAGTGTTATTACTACTTTTATCAATCTTGCAACAATAATTTACTGTTTAATGTAACCTTATTTCCATAATGTTAATTCTCTTTTAAATTACAAAAGAAGATTTTTGTGAAAATAAAAGAAACCTATGATTCGAGTTTTCAAATAAAACATGAGCTTTTACTGGATTTATTTTGAAATTATCATTAGGCTTTCACTCTTTTACTCCATTTTTTTTTAAAATTTCTACTCTCTATTTTAATACAACAGATATCAATATAAATTAGCAGACCAGAAGAGGAAAGTCAGTTCACAGGTAACTTATCTTCCAGGTCTTTATTTCAATAGCGATTTACGAAAGATCACTGATTCAAAGTTATGCGCATGTCAGCGGTACATATATCATTCAGTTTGGCCGTGGAGTTTTATTAAAAAATTAGATTTTTTCCTGCATGATTATTTAAAAAAAAAATAAAATAAAAATACTTATTTGATTGTAGAATGATGGGTCAGGGTGGAGGTCAAGAAAAGTCAACAGCATTTAAGGTAAGATAAAGCCAAAAGTTGTCAAGTGACACACAGCACCATAAGAGAGTGATGCTAGAAGTCTCGGGTTGTCTTGACAGCCCGACGGCACACCAGGAAGCTTGAGGAGACCCTCATTCCTCCCGATTGGGGGCAATAAGCTGATAACTCACTCCCTTTAACTCCTTTTTATTACGAACATTGCCGGACGTGGCTTTTTTATAGCAGGAATACAAAGTAAGGTCGAAGTTGCAGGCGATGTTGCTCCTCCGCGGAGTATACCTATCACATTCTCTCAGGTTTTCTAAAGTCACTGGGGTAGTTTTAAAGATATAGAGCTCCGAATGAAAACATATTTTTTTAACGTTTTGAAACAAGCGCCATTTTTTGTTCCCAATACCTATACTTGGAAGACTCATCAATTTTTACTAGTAATAATACATAGTTTTCATCAAGGTAATCAAACATTGGCGTGAAATAATTGCCTTTTTTTCTTTCCGGATATTGTACTAAAAGGACTACACAAAAAAAAAAAAAATGCTTTCAAGAGTTGTTTGCATAATAATGTACCAATACACCAATTCATTAATACAAAATTTAACGTTCATACTTATAAGGAATAACCATCATAGAGAAATAATAAATAATCATATCTTATGTATAAGTATTATGTATTAAAATTAGTAGTAGTCTTATGTATAAGTATTCCTTGATTGAATTCATATTTTTAAAGATTTCTGATCTATGATTCCCATTACTCGGAAACAAAATAACTGCCGTGACATTGAAAATCAAAAAAAGTCCAGAAGTTTATTTATGTTTATTAAATACGTATGTAATTGATGATATCTATAAATTGCGTGTTGAATGAATTGGCAACAAGCGCATTACCATATGATTGGATGTAATGATAATATTCTGTTTGGCGTGCACAAAGGTTCCGCGGCAGTTGATGTAAGTCGGCGTGGAACAGGAGCTCATCGCTCAGCTGGTGTTCACAGCTCATTACCTGCAGAAATGCTGTGTCTTGCGTGTGGGGGACAAGTATTAAATCCCTCATATTTAATCCGTCTGCTAAATTTATAATATTGTGATCTTGCATGCAAAGCTAGTTTGGACTGGGTGTTTCTCAAGTCTGATGTGGTGGGTGCACATTGTTTAGTTCAAGCAAAATAAGGGGGTTGTTTTCTTAAGTTAAAAATTAAATTTAAAAACAAACTTAAAAAAGTGAGCGATACAAAATGGTCCAATAATAATGTAACAACTTTTTACAATGTTGATAAATGCTTCAAAAATGTATTGAACTATGAATTTACACATAATACCAGTCAGTCTTTAAAATACAATAAAAAAATAGAGAGATGAAGGAAAGATAAATAATAACGTTCCGAATAAATCAGGATTTGTTAAAAGCTTGTTCCTGGTAACTAAATGGAATTATCTTTTAAACTCCCATTCACAGATTTTTCAAACCGACTTATATCACTAGGACTTAAATAACTGCATCTTGTGTAGTTTAGGTAAGCAAATTAATTGTGTGTTCTCTTATTTTAGTTTGTCACATGTTTATTG
>NW_027115338.1:379645-387615 GCF_000696795.3 Halyomorpha halys | reverse complement strand
ATGTGCCTGCGTTGGATGAATTCAGTGGTAGTTCGAAGAAGTGGCAGTTTGAAGAGCTCGTGTAGTTGATCTGTCTTCATCTTCTTCAGCGATGTTGGCCACACAGTCTTCCGCAACACTGTATCCTGGAAACGTAGATGGCGCTGTGGAGCATCATATAGAAGTGGTCTCAAATTCTTTTATAAATTTGGAGTTTGAGCCTTAGTAAGAGTACGGGTGATGATGAAAGGTGGTGTAGCCGGTATGGTGTGAGACGGACTCTTAGGTTTTCATGTAGCAATGGCCTGACAGTGTCATATGGTGATCCAATTTAATATACTTCCCTTTCTGTAGTGCGAACACCACGCAATCTGTTTTTGCCGGGTTTACCTGGATGTTGAGATGGTGTAGTTTTTTTTACTATTTCCTGGCACGTTTTCTCCTCCCGCTTGAGGCCATGTTTGCTATAAATTACGATGTCATCTGCGAAAGCGGCTATTTTGGTAATGGTGTAGTTATGCATGTAGTTACATCCGCAGTGTATATGGAGAAGAGGAGAGGAGACAGGACCGTCCCTTGTTGAACATCGCATGTAACTGAAAGGTGGCCCCTCACCTCCGGATTTAAAATAGCACAATTTAGAATGGATATTTCATAAATAACAAATAAACACCACAGGTAACCTTAAAATATAAAAGGTAGTAAAAGGTAATACCCAACACAAATTACTTCCTTTTCTTTTCACAGTAATGCACTTATTAATTCACTTTTATTTTCTGTTTTAGAGGGATCGGAAAAAAAAAAAACGTAACTAAGATAGCTAGGAGTGATTTTCACGAACCCGTACAGGTAGGCTACGGTTGTTTAGAAACGACACTATAATGCTATGGAGTTGTTCTGGGCAGTCGAGCTCCGCGAGCTTACGGCATAAAATGCCGTGAGACACGGAGTCGAAGGCCTTCATACAGTCTATAGAGATCATTGCCGACGCATGGTTTCTATTGAAGTCTTGCACACCGCTGTTCATAATGTTTAATATGACAATGTTGAATTATTATTTATTTGATGCCATTTAATTTTAATCATTGAGACCGAATAAAGATAATTAAATAATGCTTTACTGCTGCATGAGAGATGATTTTACAAGGCCACGGGGCTATTTATTTAATAAACATTAAAATAATTGTCAGGATTTGATATAATTGTCATAATAACTAATAAAAGCGTTCAAGAATGATATAACCAACAAATATAAACTTATCAAAAAGAAATAAAAACAATTCCATCCTCTGCATTAGACGCTTATTGAAATTATTATTAAGGAATTCTTGCTTTGCATATGATTTATGAAAATAAAACTTTCACAATTTACTGACACAGTTGGTTATTATTGTATAGCCCCTCACAGTATAATTTACCATTATACTGTGTGCGGTCGCCTTTCCCCAGTACCTTATCTTCTCATCGCGGATAATTTTTATTTACAATAGAAATACAAATATTGTAACTCTAAATGTAATATAAAAACCCACTAACAATTATTGTAATATTATTATTGACCTAAAATAAATAACAAAGAGTTGTTTTTATCACTAGTAATATTAGGCCATACCATTGTAATATTTGATGGATGAAATTGGAGACTTCTTATAAAATTATAAGCAAAAAAAATCAATTTCTATGGGCTTAAGAAAAGATAAAAAAAATTCCAAGATAAAATAAGACTAAATAACTTCAAGATTGAATAATATATTCAAGTATCTGGGAGGTGACTTTCAACCTTCTACAAAAACCGTTTGTTATATATTTATGAGTTCTGTGCGAAAAAAAATATATATATAAGTTCCGGTCTCATAATATTTAAATTTTTACATAATATACGGCACTACATCACTCGATTTCTGAATTACAAGGAATGCCATCTCATTTGCATGAGTGATTGTACCATTTTTAAACACCTCGGTCCGCAGTCGTGGCTGACGCCTTTAGAGAGAAATATGTGAGAAATTTCACGATTGCAATCTTTATATTTCATGAAAATGCGGTGCCTTATTGCTCCCTTTTTTATCAACTGACGGTGGCTTTCTTAATGCTGAAGATGTTTGGAAGATTCTTAAAAGAATAATCCTACTATAATTTAAGGAAATTACGCATGTAAATGTAAATTGCAACATTTAGTTCAATTTTCCGTATACGAGCCTTAGACTTTCAATTTTAGACTTTTCGTTTTTGAGCTAAGCTTTTGTGTGACTTGGTTATTTGGACTTAAAGGGACTTGAAAACGAGAGTTTCCGTCTAAAACTGTAATTGAAGGTTTAGTGGAGCCCCAAAGCTCAACTCCGTATGTCCAGATAGGCCTTTTAATAGTCATGTAGATCAGGTTTTGTAATGGATTGGCAGTTTAGACCGATTGTCTAGTAAATGTTGTAATAGTTAGAATCGACCAACAGTCTCCTGTCTTGTATGAGGATTCCATGTCAGTAGTTTGTCCAGATGTAGTCCTAAGTAACGGATCTGTTCGACAGGAATAAGTGGGGTATTATTGAAGGATACTGTCGGGCAAGAGCTCATAGGTTTACGACGAAGGGTTAATGTGATTTGTTGGAATTTATTTTAATCCTCCAGTTTTGGCACCATTCTTCAAGGGTGGTGTTGTGTGTTTGGATGGTTTGGGATACACTGTTGGAATCATTGTTCACTGACAATAGACCGTAAATCAAAGTAAAAATTAATAAACATCAAAAAGAAAGATGATATTTTTTTTACAAGTTGTGAAGCTGAATCAAATACTAAATTGTATTAAACTCCTTGAATTCTTCTAGTTCCAAGTTCATTTAATGATTAGAATGAGATTACAAACATCCAAGTTAGTATTAACAGCCTTTATTTTTGTTGGGTAACTAGGATTATTCGTCCATACAATAATGCAATAAACATTTAACTATCATAATAAGTTAAAATGATGATTATATGACAAGTAATATAGTATCACTTTATATATTATATGCTATCATTACTCAAAATCGGAGGATATAGAGCCAGTCTAATATTTTATTTAATGAACATTAATACAGGTGACTAAACACAACGTAAGTATTAATATTTTATGGCTCATTTAATCAAAATTATTAGATCTGAAAGGAAAGTTAGGCCCCAATCCTTCCATTTCATTAATTAGCTTCCACGGAACTGGCTTCCTTCCTACGATTTGACGAAGGTTTCCTTTATCATTAAAGTTTTGAACTCGGTCAGAGAAGGAGTTAGGCTGTATATAACGGTACTTAACAAAACTTTTCACTTAATAAAACTTGGAAATTATTTGAGTTATCCTCAATTATTATATAAAAGCAAGACAAATTTAATCAAGTTAGGTATTTTTAAATGTTCTATCTAACCTTTATTGACTAATAACACAAAATATCTCAAATAAAATTGAATGGAACTTTGCACAAAAACAAAATGTAAATACAAGAAGACACAATAACTTACTTTTCCAGATAAGATCGGCAATAAACATCACCTATAACAATGATTTTGTATAACATTCAAAACCCTTTGTCAGTGAACCTATATTTACCGTATTAGTAACAATGAAGTAGAAAATTATGGAACTCTAAGCCAACTAATGATTTAAGGGAAACTTTTAACAACTTTAGGTTACAAAATACAGACTTCAACCATCGCTACACGCCAAAATTGGAAGAAATGAGAAAGATTACTTCCATCCATTATAAATACCAACGGATGGAATTAACCTTTAACAGGCCATGGAATAATATTTTTTTTAAATTGTAGTATCTGTGGATGGATTTCAATTGGCCCTTTAAAGTAAACTTCCTTTTAATTCGTGAAATGCAGAAAAGTTACATAGGGTCAGGTTAGGAAATAGCTTCTGCGTCAGCTATCTGTGATATCCATCATGAAACACCATACGCAAAAGACCGACAGAAATTGGCAGATATTAAATGAATCACTACGTTCTCCAGTGCCCAATTACTTCCCTTAACTTCCTCATTAAGGTGACAAACAACCGTTGGGTAGTATCTGGATATCCCGAGGGAGCAATCTTATTAGTTTCTTAGATGATGGCCTGTAATATCAAGTAGCTAATGAAAGAGTCGGTATTGAGGGAAGTATGTCGATCGGGTTCAATTATATTCGATTAGATATTATTTTAGAAAAGTAAAGCCCAAGATTTGCCTCGCTGATTAATTCAGGTGCGTTGATGAGAGGGTTGTACACTAAAAGAAGAAAAATCACAATATAATCATTTGGTCCAGACTGAAAATGGTTTAACGTATTCTTTGTGATGTATTAGCTAAAAAAAAAAGGATATAAGTATTAGCTATTTTATAAAAAACAACCCCGCTGACGAAAGAACTTTCAATTTTTTTTTCTTAAAATCATTCGACTTAAGGTGAAAATGGATTCACGTCTTGTTTCTCATATATTAAATAAAAAAATAACCCTAAACCAGTTCGCTTGTGATGAAAAATGCGTCAGATGAAGACAAAAAAAAAACATATTTTTAATGCAAAATAATTTGATTCAGGCTACCATATTGTTTGATGGTAATGAAAATTTAAAATTTATCGATTGAATATTGAAAAAGAAGTGTAATTGAAATAATTAGGCCCAGACCGAAAATAGTTTCGCGTTTTGTTAGGCCCAAAAATGACAGTTTATCAACGCGATAGTGTTGGAAAATACCCCAGTTGAAAATAAATAAAGCACAAAAAAAAAATGTTTGTGCCAAAATTATTTGATATAGACCCATAATTTTAAATATTATTGGATTCTTGTGAATATACATGCAAACAGCTCGTAACTGAGGGCCTATCCACCCTCTTCAAGCTGGTTGATGGTTCATTTCATGTATATTCCCGAGTATATAGTTATGTATAAAAATACCAGACTAATTCAAATAAAGAAAAAATTATTTGTTTTGAATTTTCTATTATCAGGGGACACATTTTCCACCTCTTGACACGTTGTCTGAACGTAAACCGTAAAATTATTGCCAGCCTGGGTTAGAATATTTTATTATTTTATTCTTTCTTAATCTTACATCCCTTTAAGCAACTGACCTTTTGTTTTACTTTACTTAAACCATATTCTATAGTATGCAACATCCTATCGCTGTGGATGATCAGCGAGGTTCCTACGTACAACCGTTCATCAGCACCGTCGTCTTCAAATCACAATAGACAAAATTAAAATTATTTAGAAGGCAATCTTCAAGCTGTCATTCTTAATCAAGCTGTTGTTTCTAGTTGTGTATCTATTCCAAAACTAGGATGGAATAATATATTAAGGTGCAGCTATCTATAGGGGATAAGTCACAACTAGTCTTCCTCAAGCCGTTCAGAATGTATTAATAGATTCTTATCGTTAAGATTACTAATGCTAGTAAGGCAGCATTAGTATTTGATAGTTCTGAATCGACAACTGAAATATAAAAATAAAAAGGTAAAAAAAATCTTTGCAAATTGTAAATTTTAATTTCTTCTAGAATATAAATACAAAGAAGAGGGATTGTTGGGTAAAATTTCTGTTGGTGCCTTGTTACTACAAGTAATTAATTAGGACATACGCAAGAATCTATCCATATTAAATCAACACTAAACTCGGAAACGTCGCTGACAACATTTATTTTACAATGTCTGTACTAGATTCGGAGAATTAAAAACTGGTGTTTACTATTTTTTATTTATTTATTTTTTTTTAGCATCAAATTGAGATTGGTATGTCAGCCAAATTTGAATTAAACTCTGTAGCACCTCAGTTTTTAATATATTTGCTGTAAGCAATGGTTATGTTAAAAAGCATGGAATATAAAGCATTTTCTGCTCGGTTTATGTAATCCTTTACTTAATTGTAAAAAAAATATAAATAAAATAAAATAGGTGAAAAATAAACCTTTTACAAAATCAAAACCTTCTCTTTTAAAATTGTAGTACATATTATGTTGAATTTAGTAAAAACCTTAAGAGTGCAAATATACTAGCTTCTTGACTTGTTCAATATCTTCTTTTTATGTATTATCATATTAGTTGATTGATTTATGCATCTATTCAATTTTTTTTACGTTAGTTTTGCTATATCATTATCATTAATTCCAAATTATTTTAGGCTTGTAAAAAATCCACAAAGAATCTTACAAATATGTTCACAGTGTATTCGTTTCTGGTCTCGTTCATCTTCATTTTAGAGAGTTTTGTTTTGTTGTTTCTTAAAATTTTTATTAGGCAACTATAAAATTCAAAATAAAAACCGTACAGCTCTTTCAAAAATGAAGCTATTTTGATTTTTTACAAGTTGTAAATGAAGGCATGGATTCTTTTTGCATAACATTACAAGTTAAGGAAAAATTAATTAAAAGTAAATACAACGTACTTATATTAAAATAAAAAACTTCCATTTATATTAACATTGGAGAACGGTAAGGAAAAGCGTCAATCAATTTATAGATTAAGAATTTCTGAAATTGGAAAGATGATATTTTTTTTTTAACTTTAAGGATAAAAATATGCTCCTAATATACTACCAACGATGTGGAAACTTGTATTATTGACTGTACATGTATCAAGCCGTAGTGTTAAATTAAGATTAAGTGGTAGCAAAACCAACAAAAAAAAAAAAAAGAAGAAGAAGAGAAGAAAATATATTGCTAACTGTCGACCCGGAGCTAATATCCAAGCAATCATAGTCAAGAGGGAAAAAGGAAGCTATAAACTGAGAATGATTTACTACTTACATAGAGGTTGCTACAAATCTTATTTTTGTAGTAAGTAATTTAAAAAAATGTCTTGATATGAATTTATTGAAATTTGATTACGTTGAATAAAGAAAAATATTATTATAATATCCTTAGTTATTAGAACCTCAGTTATAACTGAAATCCCCCTATTTGTTATTATTTTAGATCAATTATCTTAGATTTCATATTAATAAATAAAATATTATTATGTTATGCAATAAACAATCATGTCATAATATAATCATTTACTGATAAAATTTATATAATAAATAAATATCAATGCGTATTATCTTCAATTAATATTAAGGTTAGACATGTATTAAGCATGAACAATGACTGACAAGCAATGCAATAACAATCGTGTTATTTTAAACTTTAAGCTAAAAAAAGTATATGGATTAATAATCATATAAATATACATTTAAGAACAACAATATAACAACTACAACAAACAGAAAAAATATAATAATAACATTATATATCTATTATAAGAGTGTGAAAACTATATATATATTTATACCGAACCCTGAAAGGAGGCCAAATTCTTTTCTTTTAAAGCCAATGAGTTATTGTTATAGCTGTGAAGCTACCGGGGGCTAAATTTATGAGTGCCTCTAACTTCGTGTAGCAGTACAGCTGTTGAATGAGGGTTCGGGATCGCTTCTCACTTCATTCTACCATTAAACTCTCAAAGATTATTCATCTAATTTTGATAATAACAATTTATTCAATTAAAGATTTTTTATCAGAGATATACCTGAATAATAAAGAGATAAATGAAATCGAGACTTTTATCTGCATTATAAATCTTACTACCTTTCTTATTCATCTATTTTTATCAAAATAAAATAAATACCAATAATAACTATAATATTACTTTTTTTTTATGTTCTAATAAACTGATTTATTAGATGAGAGTATTAGAGTATGTTATGAATTCTAATTATTAAATTTTAATATTAATTTAGAAATCCCTCCCACAAAAAAAAAAAAAAAAGTAAATAACAAAAATAGATTGGAAAACTCGAGCATCAACCAGAATGTCTCTTCCTAATTGAGAATGTATCATCAAAGAATTTTCATCCTGACAGGCATTTGGAAGATGAATTACTGTTATGATGATAAATTCAAATTATTCGAATTGAATTTATGATGATGAATTCCTACCTGAAATGATTTATTAGATGAGAGTATCAGAGTATGTTATGAATTCTAATTATTAAATTTTAAT
>NW_027115338.1:377188-378935 GCF_000696795.3 Halyomorpha halys | reverse complement strand
AGTCTGAAAAGATTTTGTCATTTAGGACGGTTTTCCGGAATTCCCCCGCACGATTTGCCTACAAATTGTAAATAACGATAAAAACAAAGTTTGTTGTTTTTGAAAATTTATGCTTTCAAGATGCGTCGAATCGAAAAAATCACCATTATTTTGTCATTTTAAAATTTGTTCAATATGAGAATCCGTCATCAGAGTTACATCTTTTTTTTTTTTTAATAGCCTCTGTACAACATGATTTTTTTTTTATTAATATATACATTAATAAATTTATACATGTTAAATTTTTTTCTTTATCTCCTTGTTCTGTAGAATCACCTCTCTACTGCTAAGAGTTATATGCACAGAAGAACTGGAAGACGTTAAATAGTTGACTTTATTACCGCAGACTTCCCAACTTTCATAAAAGACCCCTTAAGAAACTTTTGCTGGAAACCATTGTTATATAGACTATTTATTATAGAGAAAAGTTTTGAACGGTTTGTGTAAAATTTTCCAAGAATTGATGATTAGAGTTACTGATTTATCGAGGGTGAGAATAATGTCCGCAAACATCTATTTGAAATACGCCTCTCGATGAGATTTCTTCATTGTAAATACTTCTTTCAATTAAACTGACTACTAAAACATTTTTAATTAAAAACAAACAAAAAAGCAAAAACATAAAATTAAGCGTAGTTTTTGTGTTCAAAGAAGATTTTAAAACAGCATCACATTTGAAAGAAACGTTTCAGAGTCAGTCAAAAGAGATGGTGGGATTTTAAAATTAACCCCGGGTCTATAAAAACAAACAAAGATAAAAATAAAATAAAATGTAATTTGTCATTGATTGATAGGTTTAACATTAGTTGAAAAACAACTTAAAAAAAAAAAAAAAAATTAAGTTACTAAAAATGGCTTTCCAGTCTTTTATGACCAAAATCCTATAGAAAATCCATTCGGTTTAACGCAATTTTTATTATGATCAAAGGTTACATTTCTTTTTTAAATTTATTGTACGGAGATGAGATTCGGGGCTCCACTAACCTTCGAATTCTTCTCGTATCCAATCCTTACACTCCAAAATTCTTTGTAAAATCCTTAATGCTCCCTACTTTGTCACAAATAAAATCATCCACAAAGACCTTAATGTTCCATTTGTAACCAATCTAGCCCGAACCAGATATCAATCCTTCCATTACAAAGTCTTTAACTACTCAAACCAATTAGTTTCTAATCATCCTCCGAGGTGTCTGAAAAGATGATGGCCCCGAGACCTTATATTGTAAAAATGTTTTTAGAATGCTACCAATGGGTAGTTTCCCTACATACTTGTACCATAACATTAGGCTATTATTATTTCAAATTTACTTGATTTATTTTATGAACAGTTGTAAATATCAATAAATAAATTTAAAATAAAATTATTGTGGTATTTGTAAAAATATTCTAACAATAACATCTGGCCAAAGAGGACTTAAATAATTCTGTAATCATATTTTTCTAACCCTTTCACTACCAATTAAGAAAAAATGGTCTTGAATTATCTTAAGATTATTCTGCCGCATACTATTGTTGCCAATAATTTAAATTTTATTTTCTTCTTAGTGTACAATTTAACTGGGAGGAAGGGGGTACATATAATTTATTGGAACAAAATTAAATTTAAAATGTGGTGAAGCCTTAGCTTAATGTAGTGAAGATTTTACTGGTGGGGCTGCACCACCGTTTTTCTGTGTGAAAAATGATGAGATTAGATTTTTATTCAGGG
>NW_027115338.1:367404-375558 GCF_000696795.3 Halyomorpha halys | reverse complement strand
GTGTCTCTTGAATCTTAGAAAGATCGTCAAATCGTCTACATAAAGGTATGCTTTTATTGACTTAGGTATTACAGTTGTTATAGAATGTATTGCTATTGCAAACAGTGTACAACTTAGAACACTTCCCTGTGGAATGCCATTAACTATTTCTTTACGACTTGAGGTCGATTCTCCAACTCTTACGCTAATATATCTTTTCTGTAGGAAGCTTTGAATAAACTTAGGCAACATTCCTCTGAACCCCCATTCATATAGCGTTTTTGTTATACTTTTCCGGTCTATAGTGTCATAGGCTTTTTCAATATCAAAAAATATACCTAACGCTTCTGATCGATCTATAAAAGTGTTGAGAATTTCGGCTTCCATTGTCACAAGCTGGTCTATAGTCGATCTGCTTTTCCTAAATCCACATTGTATTGGTGACAAGAGGTTCAATTTTTCAATGACCCATATCAGTCGTCTGTTAACCATTTTCTACAGGAGTTTTGACAAACAGCTGGTAAGCGATATTGGCCGGTAACTGTTGGGTTGATGATGAGTGTAGGAGTATCTGAGATTTACATATCTTATGAATAAAGAATTGGAATTCGTAAAAATATAAATAGGCATATGAGACGCATTTCTGACTACAGCGTCTACTAGGAATACTATTGCTGTCCTGAATTTATAAAATTTCTTGATTCCAAGAAAAAATGATTCAATGTTTTTGTTTAGAACTGTTTGATTCAGGATAGTTGATAAAATGAGAAGGATTTTAATTGTTGCTAGGTTTCCTAAGATCGCATAGATCTATAAACATTAAAGTTTTTTTTCGAAAATTTTCTAATTAATTAAAGTTTTATTTTTAACTTTATATTAGATTCAGAATACATAAAAACAAACATAGGGCCATATAGAGACATGCTAAACTGTTTTGATTGAAAATTGGAAACGATTAATTATTATATTAAACTTTATTTTATTGGGGAGATATAATTAGAACGTACTGTTTATTTTTATATATTTTAATAAATTGTTTAAATTATGTTTATAAACTGTTGTGAATCGAATCATCAAATAGCTACAAGAGCTAGTGTATTTCTTTAAAGACATTGCAACCATAGAGAATACAATGGAGAACCCATTAGAATAATGGATTATTGCGGAAATTCAGCACCCGCGCTGATCAAAAGTTAGTCATAGATGTGCTCGAAAGGAGCATGGGCCATTGGAGTGCAAACATCTCCCA
The DNA here is from genome assembly GCF_000696795.3 of Halyomorpha halys. NCBI lineage: Eukaryota > Metazoa > Arthropoda > Insecta > Hemiptera > Pentatomidae > Halyomorpha > Halyomorpha halys. Next base: position 374,330 of record NW_027115338.1, on the reverse strand, counting down.
AAAGTAGCTGGGAGTTGAATTCAGAACCACCGTCATTTGTGCCTATTTCCTTCGGTATGGTGCTAATCATGAAACAGCACTTTCTTTAATTGGCAAAGACCCTCAGTCGAATGAAGCCGAAGAAAAAATCCCCCTTTATTTTTATTTTAAAACAGGAGTGTTATTTGTTTCATTCGAAATTTCCATTTTTTTCCGCGAATTTTCTTTTTTAATTATACAATGACATTTCTTTTCTAATTAATTTTTATTGATTATTGATTGAAATTATTGGGTTTTCAGTCGGTAAAGATCTCAAAACAAATATTAATTTTTAGTTCATTTGTACAAAACGGAAATGTTTTTAGGACATATCCTGGACAGCTTCCAAACAGTAAAGTAATATTATATCATATATTTCATCTTCGATATTATCTATGTATTAACTGAACAAGAACCTCAAGAAAAATTTTTGATCTATGCAATAAATAACGTTTTTTAATTCAAGAATCAACAAGAAGTCCAATAATGGACGAGATGTGACAAAACTTTTAGCACTGAAATAAATTCAATTCCAATGAATTCCCAATGATTTTATATTAAAAGACTTAAAAGTGCAATTCAGAGAGTTTTAACTCATCATTTCATGTTTTAAGAATAAGAAGTATGTTTACTAAATTTATGAGAATAAAATAAACTTGTTTCAACACGATTACAAAGATTGAACATTAATGAGGTGATTGGTATGTGTAAAAGATTACATTTCGTTAAATACACAGTTAAAATGGTCTTTAAAATACAATGAAGTTAACTTGGAAGTATGCCTAGACTTGACAATACCAACATACTAATTTCCTGGTGTCTCCTACTTATCCAGTCCGCGAACATTGGTGCACCTTTACAACTATGTATTATTTCTCCCTGTTGTGTTTCATGCACTGTTCTTTCCTAACTGCCAGGGTAATTACCCAGAATTATTTATATTAATTGATTACAATTATTTGTGTCCTACAAAACTGTTATAATGGAATTATTATTCGAAAGGCATTTTATTTGTATTTAAAATATCCTTATTTTAATAAAATCAACACATCACACGGAGACACATTAAATTCTTCGACAGTCTCCCTGCTTCCTTCAATCCAGTATTCCAGTCTGTCACTCCATCCCCCCTTCCTGCGAGGTGGCAGGGCAGGAAAGATTCCAAAAACCCTATTAACATCACCTCATAACTCCATCTTCTGATGTACCCCAAACCCCTCCTTACACTTCTTTTCGACTTCTGACGGTTTTCTAATTATTTCACCATTATCTATCGTCTTTATTAATTAAAGTTTTTTATTTTTATTTTTTATTTTTATCTTATATGCGATACAACACGAGGAGGCCTCTCACCTCCGGACTTAAAATAGCTCCTTTTTAGAATGGATAGCTCATATATGATATTAAACATAACAGGTAACCTTCAAATACCAAAGGTAGTAAAAGGTAAGACACAACACAAATTACTTTACTTTTTCACAGTAATGCACTTACTAAATCACTTTTATTTCTGTTTTAAAGGGTTCGGAAAAAATAAAATAAAATAAAATATGACCAAACTTAGAGATTCGTAGGATATTTGATAATGGTATTGAGATATATATGCTCCAACCATAAAATAATAAAGAAAGTATTTATTGAATAACAAGATAGTAGTAATAATAATGACTCAGATGGATTGTATTACAATTCATTATCTTACATTATGTTATGAATAGTATACATGAATTAAATAGTATACTGTGGCTTGATAAACTGTAGATTGTATGCGAAATTGAAATAAGCTTGCAGTTATTGGCTCCCTTTGCCACAAGGATCTATTTTCTATCTGCTTCCAACCAGAAGTGTTCTTTCAAGTCTCCAGCCAGATGTTTCCTGCTGGAGCCTTCTCCCAGGGGTGTTTCTCCAACGTCTTCCATCCCTGCACATCAAACATTTTTCTTCTCTCTTGTCCATAGGAGGTCTTTCATCTATGCTATTGCATGATCGTATTTTGAAGGAGGAAGAGATCAGAACTTTCTTCAGGTGTCGGTTCCCATTTTTTGAAATCTAAAAATCTATTCATATCTTCCGTTTCATTATCTGTGATCTGCTTTGGGTGTTCGGAAAATCAAACCCGTTCCACACCTGGATTGTTTATCTGCTTTGACCCGCCATGCAACGCTCAATGCTACTCTGCCCCTCATTCAGCGATGTTGATTTAGGTCTAGAGTCCATTGAGCTTCTTATCTGCTGCCCCAACATAGACCCGGAGCAGTGTTCTATTGTGAATGTGTATGTACCTACATAATTAAACTAAATTTCTTTTTGTCACAGTACCTAAATACAAAGCAACCTTTCACCGCATCAACTTAAAATTATTTATCTGGTGTATCTCTCTCTAAAAAAATAAAAATATTTATGTAGATTTGATAAACTAAAAAGTAAATAATATAATGCGTTGAAATTTAACATAAAATAAATTAATTTGATATTTGCTCATTATAAAAATGAATGCAAAATATGGCAAATATTTATTGCTGTCTCCTTTGCGTCTGTTATTATATTTTAATGAATACAGTAATATTATGAGTAGATTTAGGTTTTATAGCAAAAATGGAAGTTCATTTAACAAAATTTGAAATCAAAAGTTTGCAGTGAAGTTTTTACATTATGGTTGTAGCAACTTAAATATCACCAATGTAGGATCCTAATTCGTAGTACGGCCAGTCAACAAGGGAAGACAGACTTAAAAAAAAAAAACCTTAATTAAAGAAGGCCTATAAATTAGCGATCTATACAAATACTACATTATATTGTACTTGTTGTCTTTCGAATAATATAACTTGTACAATTATTTTGAATATTGTAAATGTTGTTTTATAATTTCCTCTACACGATAGCGCACACTAAATCATAAAGAAATTATTGAAACAGATGTAAACAGAAATTAAAACTAAGACGTTCGTCAAGATAGACTACTTTAAAATACGTCATTAAATAACCATTCAACCTATTTTCGGACCTGTCAGTTAATTATAGCAGCTGCTTTCATAGGCTGTTACACCGACGAGTTAATGACTGTATCAAATCGCCCCGTCACACAACTCAAAGCTGCGTAAACTCAGTCATTTCCAAATGATCTCACTTCCCATTCCCAGACAGGACGGTCCGTCAAGATTCCTAAACCACTGCCAAAAGGATTTTGTAGTAATTTGGCAAACGTGGAACGAGTCCTTTTAGCCTAGATTTTTTTTGTCATTGGTTTGTTCCAAGAAAGACCTTAGATCGGTCCTTATCAATTAGATTTATTAAAATTAATCAATAGAAACGCCAGATACCAGTAGGCGTTGGTTAAAGATCCTAGATCCACAATATATATATTTAAGTAATGTAATCTCGATGTAATCATTATTGAAAAATAAAATATTAACCATCTGAAAATAGTTAATTTCACCACTCTTAGAGGTAAAAACTTTATTAAATAATAAATATAAAGTTGTGCTGCCCAACTTCGTTTCATAAGCATATTTATTTTAATCTAATCAGACGATATTTTTAATCTAACAATAAATAGACTTATATAAGAATACAATAATCTTACAAACATTAGTAGAGCACAACATTAGAACATGACTTTATTTTTCTTCTATGTGGTTCGTTAATTTTTTTTCTGCCTTTTTTACCTTTTTCATGATTTTTTCCCTCCTCTTCCCCCTTTTCTTTTTTTTTTCTTTTCCTTCCCTTCTTTTTTCCTTTCATATTTTGGTTTTAACCTAATGTGCCTTTAACAGAATAGTGATAGACATAATAATATTCTTTATTCATTCTGGAACTAACAATAACCAGCCTTATTACAGTTGGAGATTATAAGAATTTTATGCTAAAATATAAATCACATTGAAAATATATAAACTTATAAATTATACTCGATACTTTTTGGACACGGGGTAATCATCACTAAAACAATGAACTTGAGAAATAACAAGAAAATAATAAAAATGATTTGGTACATAATGTTTATAAGGTTTATCAATCGGACAAAATCTTTTTGGCTTATATTTTATGGCTTTTATTTTATAAATTATAAATATCACTAAATTGTTACGACTGATTACTAGATTCTAGAATGATTTAAAGTTTCTAGAGAGTTATATAAGGAAAATTTATTTTGTCTTAATTTATTTATTACCTGTTTTATCTTTAATTTATTTAATATTCAATTTATTACGTTCTAATTTATTCCATTGTATTAATTTATTTCATTGCTATGCTAACTGTTCTGGAACTGATTTTTCGAAATAATAAGTGCTTGTTATTAATTCATCCGGAATAACAATTATTAGTCATCAATCATAATCGTAAATATTATTATAACTGTTTTAACTTTGACCTTGACAATATAAAAATCTGTCAATGATCTTTATTTGACATTTATTAAAAGAAAGTCGAATGATATACATCATCATTATTGGTACCTAATAATTTTTAAATAACACAAAAAATAGAAATTTCATCGAAATAAAAGAAACATATATTTCATAACATCGATTATTCATATATCAATATAAGTGAAAATTATTTTTTCTAAACTAATATAGTTTCTTCAGCTTGTATCTACTAGTAAAGTGGTGCTTTCGAATAAAAAACAAAACAAAAAACTAGTTTGATAAGAAGGTGGTCGTAAAAGGTACGCTGACTCTACAAGACTGAGACATCCTCGATAGCGGTTCGGCAAAAGAGGTTTTTAAAGCTGAAATATTCGGGACAGATCACATTGAAGAGGGATAACATTCCGCCATAAAATAGAGATAGCGCTTTGACGGTACCAACGGCGGTGTCTTATTTAGTCCCTACTTTGGGATTGTGCCATCTCTGTGACGGCTCTTCGGGCGAAATGGTTTCCGTTCAGGCCTCACTCGGCTAATGTCTTCGTTCGCTTCCTTGTAAACATTGGAAGGCTGGGCTGATTGCTCGAATCTTCCTCAGGCAGCCAATATCGAAAGCAAGACGCTTTCTAAGTAGCGAAGAACTAATCAATCAGTCATGTAATCACATTGTTGCTACTTACGTGCGCCAAATGATATTATAAAACGTTGCGATGTATATTTTCAGTAAGAATTATTAAATTTACAATATAACAAAGTTCAATTACTCTATTATATATCAACAAGCATATGTATACGAATGTTTATTTAGCAATTGAATGTTAAATAGGCCTAAATAAATAAATTCAATACCATGCTGCTTTGCTTGAAAGAAGGGTTATTCACCAAAATTTCCTTCTGACTTTATGAAATAATTGGATAATAATAAAGTGGACAATGTTTTATCCACTTATATATATATTTTAAATGTGTTTATTGCAATTTAAAAGTGTATATTCAGTAAATTTCATCTCAGTTATAATAGAGTGATACAAGCATGTAGAGAAACTAAATGAGTGAATTTCGTCGGCCAACAGATTCTTAAACTAATGTTAGATAAGGACTTCTATGCTAGGAATTCCTTGAATGGTCATCCATGAATTTCTAGGAAATCATAAAGAAGAAAATTATGAAAAACTACTGCTGATTTATTAAAAACCTATCATGCAATGGGTGTGAACTTGTTAATTAAAATATATTGTCTCAATTCATATCTGGACCTTTATTCTGAAAACAGGCGCCATGAGTGACGAACACAGTGGGCGTTTTCAAGAAAGACACATTTCTGGGACGAAAGTATGTTGGGGACTACTACTGGTCTATTTTAAGAGAAAGTATTAACTATCTATTTCAAGAAAATTATTATAAAAAAGTAAAATCAATCATTTCTGTTTTTTTAAATTTTTATGTCTCATAGTATAATTTGAATTAAATTATTTAATGATTTTTTTGGACTAGATGTGACAGATTTGTATCGATATATGTCCCGCACTGGAATCCATAAAAAACTCACATTTGCCAAAAGTATATAAACCGTATAAAGTGTTATTATTACATTCTCATCAATTTAGGTCAGTATAGTTAAAATCAGCAAACAAGAAAAACGCAAAATATTTGGGAAAAGTAATAATCTTTCCTGTATTTTCCCATCGTCTTATCCGTTCTTTTTACACTTGGAAAAAAAATTATTGTTTGTCTTCAATGGTTTTATTGAATGAAGTACAGCTACAACTTCAACGCTAATCGAAGTTTATTATACAGCAGTAAATAAATGCTATTAAACTGTTCTTGAAGTTCAACTCATGATAGAAGGCGAAGTGTGAAATGGGTGGGGTTTATAAGAACCTATTAACTTTGACTGGCGCCATCTTCCAAGACTGCCAACTGTTGGCTGATTACCAGATCAGTGTTTCCGGACGATCGGGATCATGAAGACAGTAGCTGGCATACATTATTATAAAAAAAAATCAAATACATCATATTTTTTTGGAATACAAATTCTGTAATAATGAAGCACTACTAGCATATGAAATTACTAAAATGTTATTTTACCAGATATAAGAGTTCAGGAAATTTTGAATCTTCAAATTTAGGAATTCTATTAAACTTCTACAGAAAGATTTTTTATCAGAACATTGTGAAAACAATTTAAAAAAATTAATAAGATCTATCCTAGGAAAACTGTTCGGGAAATTATTTTTTAACTTCATTCGTTGTGAAGACTGAAGAAAAAAAAAAAGTAAACCTTTGGTATTTTCATGTAATGTAATTCTCATTTCACTCCTTGGTTAATAGAGTATGAACTTTTGTCATATTTTTGACCTCATGTATTAAAATTTAATAATTTAAGTTAATATTTGGATGTTTAAATTTTATATCTGAACATATCTAAATTTTCAACGAAATCTATAAAGAATATTTTAAAACGAATTGAATACACCTATGCATTGCAGGAATTTTTTTTAGTAATTATTACTGTTTGGTGTATAATTTAAATTGTTA
>NW_027115338.1:348036-367214 GCF_000696795.3 Halyomorpha halys | reverse complement strand
TATGTATTAATGTGTATGGCAATATTAAAGATATAAAAAAAAATTGAAACATTATTGACGGAGTTAAAGGGCATTTACTTAAAATAGTAGTTTATTAATCGTATTCAACAGCATCCTGGGGTGCTCTAAGCGTATGCTGTTCGAAAAGAGAATGTTACTATGTGTAATATTAAAAAAAAAAAAAAGATAAAGAAAAATAGTAAATATACTGAGCATTCCAGGAGCTATTCTGCACTATTTCTTCTTTTCCTACATATTCATTATCCTTAGTGTGGTTGAATATGTAGTGGTACACTTTTATTTTATTTCAACAATGGTGCCTCGAATAAAAAGGAAACTAATCTTCAGGAGAGCATTATTATGAAGAGAAACAACGCTTTAAACATTTTATCAATTCACCGTTTTTTTGTTTTACTTTTCACGTGGTTAGTGTCGGTGTGGTGTCTTACTTCTAACTCTTTCTTAACGCATTAATGATACAATTTGATCACATTACACTTCTTTTCCAATTTAAAATGAGAGGAAAATACGAACTTAGTTATGGAGGGATACTACTCACGACTTTTTTCTAATTAGTCTTTTTCAGAAATTAAAATTAGGTTAGGATAGCGTTGGAATTCCAAAATTATAATATGAACTCTATTGAAATTAACTAAGGGAAATACTAGGGCCAAAAAGCCATTTCTGGCGCTTCTGTGCAAAAGGAAGCTAATATGCTCTCCTCCCTCTCCTCCCCCCCTCCCGATTTCTCTAAAACAGAAAATAAAACATGAAACAAATTGCATTACGTATTTGTTACATAAATAAAATTAAATACAACCTCTTTTTCTACCAGTGGTACTTGAAGGTTTACAGTGAAATACATAGCTGAGGTTTGATGTGTCCATTCTGTGTGAAAATATTTGGAGGTGAGGGATTGTCGCCTAGTATCATGCAGTATTTATGTATTAAAAATATTTATAATGAAATAAAATTGGTTTATATTTAAGTAACTAGTTGGTACCATATAAAGATTATTGTCATTATAAATATAAGGCGCCGTAATTTCAATAAGATGGCAGAATAATTTAAAATCATTTGAAATTAAGGTTAAAAAACTAACTCTAATCTAATTTCTTCAGTTAAGAATAAGTAGTTCTTTCCTTACATAAATCTTTCTAGATTTCCACTCCCTTTCGTATTTTGGCTCGTCATATTGTACAGTAAATTTGGCTCGTTTATGTTTATTTAAGATATGACATAAAGAAGAGCCCTCCCGAGCTGCTGGCATCGTACATGATCCTGACCTCTTCGTATATTTCATTGCTTATATATAAATATTGAGGCGGAACCAGCGTCTGCCAGTTGGGTCGTTGTTAAATATATATTATATTAATAAAATAATAAATATGGGCCTAAAAGATGTATTGTTAATTAGTAGTTATATTATTTGTTTATGAACTTATTTTAATTCAATTTTACCACAGTTTATTTACTTTGAAGTCTTAAAAGTTGTTTTAAACCATTCTCATTTATCTCACTTTCATTTATTTTAATTAATATAAAAGGAGCTCCCATTTATCCGATTGCTCTCTATATTATACATTTTTTGTATCAATCACTCCTAAAGAATACTTTAACAGTCGAATCCAGAAAAATTTAACAGGTGAAATTTTATATGCATAATTTAATTACATTAATGTCTAACGATATTTTTAAAAAAATGTATATAATAAATTCTATTCAAGCATATATAATAAAAATGATTAATAAATATGTATTCGTAATAGCAAAACATATCATAATAACAAAGGGCGTATTTAAATCCCATAAATTTCTCATATTCAAGTAAGTTTTTTTTTTTATGGAGGGATGAAGAATAATATAATCATAACAAACCAGGATAAGAAACTTCCTTTAAAAAGATAGTTACCAGTTTTTTTTATAGTTATGTTGATTACGTTTATGTGTTATAAAATATTATTTACGTTTATATTTCTGTATATACGTTTGTGTAAGAACTAACAGTGAACTGCTTACAGAGAATGGTCAGTCAATATCTCATGATATGAAGGCAAGGAGGTTAAGATGGGTTGGTACTAAGCAATTCATCAAGACGCCTCTACACAACAAGTAACTCCAGTATTGTTGATAAGAGACCACGTAGGAAGCCCAAATTTGAATGGTTAGATGGATTCAACTAATGTGCGAAAGAGCTGCATGTAGCAAACTAGAAAACAGTAGCCCAGGATAGGCAGGAGTGAAGAAGGCTAGTTCGGGCGGTCTCCAAGGTCTGGAGAGACAACCAATAGTGATATTTAGCCCTGGAATGGTTTCAGTTTTAGTCACTTTCAGTAAATTCTTTGACAAGTTATTATGAGAAATGTATTTCTTTACAGAGTAAAAAAAAGTTGTAGTACCTGAAATAATTTCTACGGGTAAATGTATACTCCACAGAACCGTTTACATTTTTTAAAACACACTAAACTCATTTCTTTGAATTCTTTTTAATATGTATTGAAAAATCAAAATATTTAAAACAATTATGAAATTTTATTTTATATAGTTACGAATTTTAAACGTTATTAACCAATGAGTTGAAGGAGTATTACTTCCCACGAACCTGCACAACAACGAATTGTTTTTCTAATTTAATTTGTATTCATTTGTTGATAATAACCTTAACTTACAAAGTTTATTGCCATAATAAAAAAAATCTTAAATTACTCTGAAAAAAAGTAAAGATCTGATTCTTTGAAATGAACTATAGGTCTAACTCTAACAAATTTCCTAAAATGAGCTACCAGAATTAGATAAAGGATGGAGGTCGGAATTTTTATTTTAGAGCATCTAAAATCTTTTTTATTTTAAAGCATTGTACTCCTTTTTGCCACATATACCTAATATATGTTGTTGTTTTTTTTAAAATAAAATATTTCTCTCAAAATATCATTTGAAAACACATATCGGAATAGAAAACATAAGCTTGGCACAGGAGTGTAAAATTTCACACGTCATTTATACTGTAAGTAGTTTAATTAGCAGCCGATTTAGCTTGATGCCTTAAAAACTATCTATACCTATAAATTAATAATAGTTGTATTTAAAATAGTCATAACCATAAGCAAAGTCCTTCTTTTTGTTTTCAGCTGTTAGCTAAAATAATTTTTACTTCAAAGCCGACCAATTAACAGTAACATTAGGTGAATTAAAACCATTCCGTAAATTGAAATGTGGCCAAAAGCCAACTCTTAAACAAGGTCTTATAAATGATTCTTATAAATAATTCAAATCTTGTTCTATTCCACTGTTTTTAGTGAAGTGCCAAAAAAAAAATCTATTGTAATCTCTTAAATTGTTTTTAGAGTTTTATTTATCATGTTCCTATGCGTCTATTTTACTGAAAAATAGGAACATTGTTGGTTTCTGGCATTATTATAAAGAGATAGATGCAAATGCAAACAGCAGTTATTTCAATTTTAACTCTAAAATATATGTCGACAGTAATGTTACCGTAGTGAGACAATAATCTAACGGGACAAAATTATATATCGTACAATTTCCATGGTTTTTGCTTCATACCAATCTTACGGAATCAACACACGTATCGTACATTTTAGTACTTCATGTTGTTAGAGAATTTACACCGATTCAATAAATAAAGACATCATTATTAAAGATAATAATTGCAAAATCAACATTTGAACAAACAATTGCGCTTCAATATTCCTCATAAAAATATGATTAGTCTTAAAATGAATACTAACAATATATTAGCTCATGCCTCAACAATGATAGATCGATTAAAGGATATTATGAATAATATTTCTAGACAGCCAATTTTACTTTAAAATCTTTGTATTTACGACATTCCAGCTCATCTTTATGATCATATTACAATACTTTATTATATTACAATATTACAATAATTAGAAACTGTAAAATGAATTCTATGATGTAATATACCCCAATACCCCCTTTAACTATTAGTACGAAATAATCAAGACTACTTTGCTGAAATAACAGATTCACAGTTTAAGGGTACGACACTCATAGACGAGATCACTATAGGTTCTAGCAGTAGCAACCACCGTTGCTCACGTCCATTATAGACTAGATCACTACAGTTCTAGCAGTAGCAATCACCATTGCTCACGTCCATTGGAACTATAATACTATTAAAAAAAATGATAAAACCATAATAAAATTCATTAAAAAAATAAATACAGTCACCCATTGTGTTTGAATCAACCATAAATGGGTTGTATTATTTGTTGGGATGGGGGTAATTATAATCCCAGAATTTATATTTATGTAAAATTTATCACCACTATTGTCTATCATGTCCGAGTTCAGATGTCACCGATTAAGTTTAATCATGCAGATTAATAATTGATAACAGATTGATAATTTAACACTGTTTTTTAACTTAGCAATAAACTTCGTTAATTCCTACCCCCTACATATTTCCTTATAATCCGCTCCTACCTCTCTGATAGAACCTTTAAAGTAAATCATAACCTAGAATACTCATCTTTCTTTTCTCAGTCCCCTGGTGTTCCTCAAGGTAGTATCTTAAGTCCCATTCTTTATGCGGTTTATACAGCTGACATCCCAACCCACCCTAACACAATCCTAACAACATACGCTGATGACACATGTATACTGTCTGTAAACAACGACCCAACCATTGCATCACAAACACTACAGAAACACGTAACATCTGTTGAAGAATGGTGTCAAAACTGGAGAATCAAAATAAATCCTGACAAATCCCATCAGACCACCTTTACTCTCCGACGTAAACCTCTACTCTCCTGTCCTACAGTATCCATCCTAAATACTCCACTAACGCCTGTTGAACAGATTTGATACTTAGGACTCCATCTTGACAAGAGACTTACTTGGAATCCACACACAAGACTGAAACGACAAGAAACTGCTCGTAGATTCCGATTGCTACAACACTTACTTGACAAACGATCTAAACTTCCCATTCACTACAAAAAAATAGTATACACTACGATAATCCATGGGCTCCACCAAACCATCCAATTCCTCCCGCATCCAATCCTTACAATCTAAAATCCTACATAAAATCCTTGATGCTCCTTATTACGTTTCAAATAAACTCATTCACAAAGACCTTAACATCCCATTCGTTGGAGATTTGGCCCAAAACAGATATGCGTCTTTTCATTCCAAACTCCTTACCCATCCTAACCCATTAATTATTAATCTCCCATCCTTATCAATCCCTGATAATCCTCCGAGACGTCTAAAAAGAAGATGTTCACGGGACCTTCTAATTTAAATTAATGCTTGAAGTACCACCAACGGGTGGTTCCCTTCCAAGATTTTCAAGTGTATATGAAACATACAAGATATTTACTTATTGTATTTATTATTGTACAGTTGTAAATCACATTAAAAAAACTTACCAATAAGTAATTTATTTTTATTTTCGTTTATATTTAGATATTTTACACCAGGTATTATTGTAAAAAATTTCCTGCTTTATTGAGAATAATTTTAGAACTTTAAAATTTTGATTGGAAAATAGTGAAATAATGTTCTTATACTACTAACATATATAGTCTACTCACACATCTCTTCTCCAAGGACCCATATGAGTGGTTCGGAGTTGACTTCAACGAGGACTGTAGGTGTGCACACTAGGAGGACCATCAGGTCAGCGACACTGAGGTTTATGAGGAAGATGTTGGTCGAGTTGCGCATATCCTTGGTCTTTACGATGACAAGAGGTACCATGACGTTGCCGACGACACCGATCCCCAGGATTACAACACAGAGGAGGATGTAGGCTGCCCTGACGTAGGGCGGGAAGAGAAGGCCGCCCCCGTACGTCGAGTTGCCGGCTGCCTCAACGCTCTCGTTCCCGGCCGCGATCATGCGGTGAACGCCTCTCCCTTCTCCGCCCCTAAAATAAAATAATATTAATCAATAAATATAACAAATTAAAATTAATTTAATAATTATTTGAGTAAATAATAAGTATGTACATATACTTGGGGATATGTACTGTATTGTAGTCACCTATAACTAGGTAGTCGCCAACCTAAGCAGTTACTTTTGTTAGCAGTTAATTTAAGATTAGGCCAAGCTGTAGTTATATGGACATATCTCTATTTATACATGCATTCTTTACTTATTTTCCATGCATTTTTCAATTACCTATAAACATAATTAGAAAATAAACGGAAAAAAATATTGCATATAATCTTGTGGATTGATGTTGGACTTACCAGGAGGGTTTCAAAATAACGTAGGCCTTATGTTTAAAAAACAAATTTTAACGGAGAGTGTTTATTAAGACATAATAATACAAGCTGTTAGAATCAAGAGTAATAAGTGTTCTAAATATAAATATTCGTTTACACTATAAATAAAAACAAACCTAAAGAAAGAAGAAAAAAATTAATAATATATATAAAATTATAATTATAACTATTAAAAAAAGTATTAAATCTATATACTAATAAAAACAGATAAACGCTTTATTATTCTATTCCCTGAGGTGTTTAACTTTGATATTGGTATCAGAAAACTTGCAAACAGACCAATATTTCACAGCTCTACTATTGCATACAGCTTCAAAGACTGTTTTCATAGAGAAAACCTTTAAAAGTTTTATATTTATTAAATATCCAAAGCTTTTTTTAGAGAAAAACATATGATGCCGAAGTAAAAAAAAAATATTATTATACTTTAGCCAAAATAAAAGGAAATATTTCTATTTAGCTTTCATTTATCTTTTGAAAATATTTTTACTAAATAAACATGAGTTTCTTTTAATTTACATTAAAAACGTTGCCCTATTGTCGAGATGAAATGTCATAAAATACAAAAATCAATTATTTTACACTTTTTTTTTTCTTAAATCATCATGTTTACAGTAACATAAAACAACGGGCTTACAATTAACTTTTGATCATTATGAACAGACCATAATTTAATAAATCAATTCACCGAGGACCAAGCTGAAGTTTTTTTTTTAAAAAATCATGATTGAATAATACATATTTAAGAAGCATTCTTTATTTTGAAAAGAGTGGCCCTCACAGAAGGAACATCATATTTTATTTATTGAATTTTGTTATGCCGCCTATGTTTTTTAGAACAGAGGACAAATGAAACACTAAATATTCAATATTAATTTGAACCAGGTATGTGTAAGATAGCGTAATATTAAAAATAAAATGTATTCAATATTTAAAATTAATTATTCAAGCACTAAGTCCTCCAATCTAATAGTTTATCCCATGTCCTTAACAAGAGATTAGAACCAGTTTTTATACTGAATTTTCATCGTTTGCTACCCGTAACTAGTCACAGAGTTTAATTCTCTCAGTAGCACAGTTCATCATGTATTTTAGACATCGTCATGATTGAAAAGAAAATGATAACTGGGGACTGACAATAGGAACGCTTGATCTTCATCAAATTATTACATTAATCTTGGATTAGGAATGCTGAACTACAGTAGATTCTCCAAATATTTGGTTGATCGTTAATCAGAAGTTGCCCAGAAATGCCTGTGACTATAGCAAGTTTTGTCCATAATGCACTTATAACTTATCCATTCTTCGAATATTTTTAATATTATTATGTTAATAAGTTTTAGATTATTGTTATTGGATGATTATATTTATTTCTGCAGTATTGATCTGTAGATTAATGGTAAAAAGAACCTGACGTAACTTGAAATCGAAATAAGCTCAGCGAAACTTTGTCTATAATTAATCATGTAAACCGTAATATACTGGTATAGTCGTGTGAATATTCTGCCATAAAATATTTTTGTTTATTCTTTCTTATATATTAGAAGTATAAGCTACTCGTATATTGGGGAAAAATATGCATTTGAATAAAATATGTATTATCAATAAACACAATTGGTGAACTATTTAACGCGACACTATTGGTAAAGCTACATATTTTGCAATAATTAGGTAGAACTAACAACCTATGGACCTTTCTCGATGTATCATAAGGATATTATGGTTCAGCATACTGTTCTGTTTTTCTTTCTGTTATGGATTCTCTCTAATACCAAATATTCTCTCCTGAATTATCATCAGCATATTTGGCAACCAATAATAAGTTTTGATTGGAGAAGTTTGCCGGGGGGTGTGGTCAGCAAAGAACAACATAAATAAACTAAACCATATTTATTAATTTTATGCCGACGTTTCGACCTGAGTTTCAGGTCTTCTTCAGGGGTTATGGCGTAGAAGGTAGGCCTAAAACTGGTTATGTTGTTCTTTGCTGACAGCACTCCCCGACAAACTTCTCCAATCATTAATCTACGGTCAACTATCTACACCTCATTAATAATAAGTTTTATCTTCCAACTCTTATAATTTGTTAATATTACGGAAAAATTAACAGAAACTAATATTTTTTAATTATCCTCCTTACTTTGTCACAAATAAAATCATCCATAAAGACCTTAATGTTCCATATGTGACCGATCTAGCCCGAAGCAGATATCAATCCTTCCATTATAAACTCCCTAACCAGTCAAACCC
Organism: Halyomorpha halys; assembly: GCF_000696795.3. NCBI lineage: Eukaryota > Metazoa > Arthropoda > Insecta > Hemiptera > Pentatomidae > Halyomorpha > Halyomorpha halys. The sequence continues at coordinate 358,683 of NW_027115338.1, read as the reverse complement.
ATTAGTTTCTAACCTTGCTTCCTCTTTCATTCCGGAAAATTCTCAGAGGCGTCTGAAAAGAAAATGACCTCGAGATCTTATAATGTAAAAATGTTTTTAGAGTACTACCGATGGGTATTTACTCTACATGCTTGTACTATACCATTTTGATATTATTTCAAATTGACTTGATGTATTTTATGTACACTTGTAAATATCAATAAATAAATAAAAAAAAGTGCAATGGAAAAGATTGAAAAGATTGAAAAGTCAGTACTGCAGACTTTCGTCAAAATGATGATTCAATAGTAAAATAATTTTTATTAATATAATCAATCCATTATCCTCAGGATTGAGTACCGAAAATATCGTGGCTTGGTTCCAAAATAAAATTTAACGGCCATATGTTACATTTGTCAAGACTATATCAAGGCCTCACTGAGTAATTTGGTAGTTAGTCAAATTCCTGGATGAAGTTTCGGAAATATTAGGCCCAGTAGAAAAAAAATTACCAGGAAATGATATCTAGTCTAAGCCATGCCAAGTTTTCCCACTTAAACAAATTTAGCGTCAAGAGGAAAAAAAAATAAGATTAGGAAGAATTTATACAGGTTTACGTTTGACTAAAAAAACAGTATTTTATATTTATATTTTGTTGGAAATATAAATTAGTTAAAACATTTAAGAAATGAATTCGGATTGTATTGAATATTTGTTAGTGTTTGAGTGAAATATTGGATATGCTCCAAGAAATCGCTTGATTAAAACTGTTCTGTCTGAGATTTTCATAAACATACCTTATTATTTTGATTGGCATCGGCGTTCACATAACAAGTCGTTTGTCAAATTTTAACTGAAACTGTTTTATTTCTAGTATCGTTAAGAGTTTTAATAGAATATTGTGATAAAAATGTATGAAGACTAGTGTATCCAGAATCTAATATTATTTATGACAAGGAAGTAAATTGTTTTAATCAACAGTGTATATGGAATGAGTTAGGCTTACCTACAAGATGGCCATTGGAATACCAGGGGAAATTTTATAATTTTCTGATTTGAGAGCTGAATTTTGTTGTCTTAAATGAAATAACTTTACATTTGATAATATAAAAATAGTTTTATAAATGAGAAAGATATGAAAGAAAAAATGTTAGATTTATTAAAAATAATGATTTATTAAGTTAATTATTTAACTTCGTACTTTTCCTAACGGAAGATATTAATTAATTATACAAATTATTATTGATTAATAATATTGATATAATATTTATTTCGATTTAATTAAATTTTTTATATTTTACATTAAAAAGTACTTGAATTCGTTCATAAAGATATTTCAAAGAAGCAAGCACATTTTTAAATGTATAAAGTCATTTTTTATAAGTAATTATAAAATAAAATAAAAGTGAGTAACTAAAAGATCAGCCGTTGAATTTCTATAGCATTTTCTAAGCACCCTTCAAAATTGTTTTCTACCCCATTTCCAGGACAAACCAAACAATTCCGAGAAGAGGAGTCTCGTTCTATTCTTTATGAAAAAATTCTGAGAAAAACCCGCCTTAGGCCTTGCCAAAACCGATATAATTGCTCTTAAAATATATTACTGTCAATAAGCACTAATTAGTTACAGTTTTGAAAGAAAATATTGACATGTTTATATTTTGAAAGCAGTAAGGTGGCGTCTGAGATCGGAGATAGAACACATTTGTTCCACGAAATTGAGTGTTGAAGCGTTCATAAATAATTCTTAAAATTATCTTTCCAGGAATATATGCAAGACCTATTCTACAAAACCGTGTTACTTGATAATTCCTTGATTATAACTAAAAATATAAATGCATTAAGAGATGGGTACTGCTTTTAGATGCAACCACAAATGTATTTTTGTGATTATAAGAAGAAAATTATAGGGAATATCGTTTGTTATGTTATGAATACATCCTACTATTTGATTTTTATCATTATTATAATCTTCAAAATTGTCTCTTTTACAATTGAAAAGGGGTTTTATAACCTCTAAGAAAACTCCCAGTGATTCAGATGATTGTTGAATGAATTATAAATTGTTAAAGTAAATAAAATCTATATAAAGAAAAAAAATCGAATAATAGATTAAATATATCAAATGAATGGAACAATCGTGATTAAAATAGTTTATTTTATATAATAAGTTTTTTTTTTAATCATTTACTTATTGTTATTTACAACTGTATAACATATATACAACAAGTAAATTTGCTGTAGGTGAGATAGTGACATGATACAAACATGTGGAGAATCTACCCATTGATAGAACGAAAAAAAGTTAAAAAAAACTCTTTTTTTGTCATATTTTATTGAAAAAAAAAAATGTTGAATAATAGTGGTGAAACCTCACACAGTTCAGTAAATTAACCATTTTTGAGAAATAAAATTATTTTTATTGAAATAACCACAATCTGCAACACTCAATAGAAATAAATATTAATTCATGACAAAAACAAGAAAAATTAATATATATATATAAATTAAATTAATATTATGAATCACAACTAACATAAAAAATAAAAATAAAACAAGTAGGTAAATCGTCTTTAACACACTCAATACCTATATACAATATTTATATTTTGCATACCACATATTGGTCCGTATGACGAAAATTCGCCATTTGGCAAACAATTGCCAATAGCTAAATGACAAAAATTCTACATTTCGCTAACAATCACAAATAGTCAAACGTCGAAATTCATCATTTAACATACAATTATCAATAGCCCTTTTCTTTCTTGCTAGAACTTTACCATTCGCTGGAGAAATATTAATTCTTTATAAAATTAAAGATTCAAAAATAATTTACTTCATTTGATAAAAAAGAGAATAATAACTTTGGGTTTTCAGTAATTCATTCAAATTTTTTTATGGATTTAATTTTTCTTTAACCTCTAAAAGTAAACTAAAAATAAAATAAAATGAAAATTTATATTTATATGGACAAATTAGTTTTTACCATTTTCTAACATTTCCCAGAAAAATATATGATTTTTAACAAATTACATTGTTTTTATATAAACCATATCATTACACAATATATTACAGATAGTGTCTAAAAAGCCTGCATTTTGTGAATATGGGTACAAAAAATTAGGAGACGAATATATTAACTCTAAACTAAGCCTAATCACCTTCAGTATGGCAAAATAGGATTCCGAGATATCCCAGCCTCGTTACTGATATTGTAGTTGAGGTATATTTGGAAAGAATTAATGATGCCAAAGTCGAACTAATTTCCGTTGTTGGCCCCTTATTTATATAATAAAAATTGGCCATCATAATTTTTTTTCCAGAATATTACACTATATCAATTTACAGAGAATGCTTAATGAGGTTATGGTATTGGTTATAAAAAAAAAATTACAAAATGGTGACCGTAAAAATTCAAAGTAGTATAAAGTTGTTAAAATATGCTAAAAATGTCGACTAAATTGAAAGGCTAGATTAAGTCGGTAACCTATAGCATAATCCGCCGTCTCTGCCCTAAGCTTAGGAACATAAGGTTAGACCTCAAACAAACAGAAACAAAAATTAAGAACCATTGAACTTACCGAGCTGAAATATATTCTATTCATTTTTATCGTATAGTAGATAGCTATAAAGATGTCGAGTACAGGGTAAAAAATGTTGGGTATTTATTATCATTTTTTAAAACTATTAACATAAAATCTTGAGCATGAAATTGGTTCAAAATTAATATAACATAAAATGTTTTTTAAATTAAACCACAAATTCAAGATGGTAGACCAAAAAAATAGTGCATTGAGCAAGCTGAGATTTTTGTGTACTTTCCGTGTGTCACATTGATACCAAACACATATTTAAAATCCGTATTAGAGGGAATTAATTCCACCAAAAATCTATCTGCTTACTATCAAGAAACTACGTGCTAAGTAAAACGGAAGACCAGTTGTAAACGCGACTATATATCAGTAAATAACAGTCCATCTGAAATTGTTATGATTAACGAAATAATCCAGTTCAGAACCACAACATCGTAGGTAAGTTTTCACCATACAACGGCAATGAATAAATCCTAAAGGAATACTTCTCATATACGTATAAGGATTATTTCCATGTATTAAAAAAGAATTAAATTAAATTTGCCATTAAACTAATAATAAATTAATTTTAATCATCAGGTTCATATCAGAGTGTTATAATTAAAAAGCTACGTTGAATATATTAAAAATTAAACGTAATGAATTTAACATTGTGAACAGACAGCTTATGCTCTTGAACAAATTTTACTAATCAGTGAAATAAGATATAGCATCGGTTTTGGCCCAGCTCCAAACCACTGAGATAAATTCTAAAATCCAATTGGTTAATAAGTCAATAACCATAGCCATATTGCCTGCCAAAATATAACTTATTTCATTTCAAATTAGTTTTCCTAATTAATATCATATTAACTGATCGATATCATTGACTTAATTTGAATGTTATCAAAATAAAATTTGATAATTCTCATAGTCAATGTAGACTCATTTTAATTGTATTCATTAAAATATTTGAAGAAGCGGGGTAGAACAGTAAGTAAGGCACTGTGCAACCATCGAGTGTTCCATTACGGGCGCAGGTTCGAATCTGACTGTGGTAGATAATTATTTATTGGAAGATGGTTGATTAGCCGTATAAAAAAGGGAAGATGATCGAGATGCGGTCAAAAGAATTCAAATAGTAATTAAACTATTTATTATGAGTTAAATTTGAACTTTGCAGAGCAACTTCAAGACTAAAAAGAAACGAACAACTATAGTAATGTAACAAAGGGAATAAGATAGTACAAATAAAAGGCAAACCGAGGAATGGCCAAAATGATTCAAAACATGCCAAAATTTAAATAAAAATGAAAAATAAACAAGCTATAAAAATAGTAATAGTGCTTTTTTATAGTGTCTATTTTTAATTCTGCATGTCTTATTACTATTAAATTAAAGAAGGCAGCCGGTGGTTGGCTCCTACTCCTTTGCAACGGAGGGTTGAGGAGTTCTTAAGGCCTGTCACTTTTTTCGGCTTCACCTTTTTAAGTAGCTTACTCCTTCCATTACAACTGTTCATATTCATACCTTTTCTATTTTACAATGTTTATCTATATCTGTGCTTGTGGCTTCCTGGGTTAGGGTAAGGCACCAACAAGGTCTGGTGCTTAAGGCATATGTTCTGATATCATCTGCATAGGCTGCTTCCATTGGCGCTGGGAAAACGATGAGTTGGATTGGGGGATCTTACTCTTCCTGAGAAACATCTTGAGCAAGAGTTACGTGATTCCGTACTGTTCTGGCACCTTCCTCGATAGTAAAATGTCGGTAGTGTAGATACTTATACCTGTCGCTATTAGTGAAGTGAACAGGTAAGATAAGAAAGGTAGGTAGGTACCTGCGGTATAGGGGTGGGTGAGGTAGGCATGATTCCCTCAAATTATTTTTAATGTTATGATCTTACGTTACACATATTCTTACATTACTATACACATATTCATCACACATATAGATGAAGAAAAGTAAAAATATAAATATCTATAGAAATATATAGCATAAATGCAATTTTTGTGTGAGTAACTGAAAATAATATCTCAAAAAATTTGATTCCACTCTGATTACCTATCTAATTAGCCTTTGTAAATTTTTAAACGAAATGATCCTAGTGATCGAAATACTTGAAAATAAAAGAATAAATGATGTACTATAATTTCACAATAGCCTTTAGTTTTATTAATTTCTATCGTACACTTAGTACAGTTATAGTTGGAAGAAAGGGGTGGCTAGAAAATGAATATAAGGAGGACAAATATGATGGATAAATATTTGTTTGTCTAATACACATGTTCCTAATATCCATTTCTTCCAACTATAACTGTACTAAATGAACCATAAAAACCTAAAACTTTAACTATCTAAGACCTATTAGCATGATTGTTTGTCGGAAACCACGTTCTGTGTATTAAAAAAAATCTATTAAAGTGGTTGTATACAAAATCACAAAATACAATTATAAATAAAATTTCAACACAATACTAAAATCAAGAGATGGATTATTTATGTAAAACCGCTATTACATTGCTGTCACAAAAATGTGTGTTACTTGCTGTATACCGAAATTTCAAAGTGAGATCCTTGTGTAGGGGCATGTTGTATAAAGCTAAACCGAAAGATGCTCCTTTCATTTTATCTCGGCACAATATCGGAAAAGCGAAGAGGTAAACGATCCCAGGAAGCTGGTAGGTTGTAAGCCTGCAATGATGAACACACCCATCTGAATCACATTACTCCCCCGACCGTCTTGGGAGTGAATACGCATTTCCAACGTTTTCATGAATAGGATACTAATTATCTAGGTAGTGCTCACTTATGAATGGTTACAATTCCAAAGATGTCTTGAGGGAATTATTAATATTGGAACATCTGTCAGTTTATATGTCTATGTTATTTATAAATTATATTGGTTAAAATGATGGTTGTCGAGTTTATCAATCAAAATCTTAATGACTGATTAGGTGTATAACAAGATACTATACATTTGTTATCACATTTAAAAAAAAATGTGGACTCACATTAATAAATATATACACGTAGGTATTAAGATTTATCCCTGTCTGTAAGTCTGCTGTAAAAAAACAGAATTTATTACTGGGACATAACTGCATGTGAAATATATATGAAGAAGTATTACGATTCGGGAATCTTTAGAATACAAATTTTCAACGGAAATGTATATTTTATGAAACTTGATGTCCAAATAACGGAATTTTGCTAAGTGGTTTATGTGTGAGTCAGAGTGTATGTCGGTCAGCCTTGCTCCAAAACACAAATTAGTAATTTAAAAAAATTGAAATTACTTATTTATTTCATACACCATCATCATACCTGCAATATAGCAACGTTTTTTTCTAAAATTGATAAACTTGAAATACCACATTATATCTTCAATTGGTCAAACTTTCAATTTTATTTGGTTAAACTCCTCATATTGATCCATAATAAAGTTCACGTTATATCTATGTATAAGTATGTATAATTACGTATCAATTAATATCAGCCAAATGTTAAATTCATCGAAAAAATTCGATAAGGCCTAAAAATGAAATTTTAAAAATAGCTAGGAAAGTAGTTTGAAAAATCAGCATTTGAGGTGTAGAGCTCCTGTAACTTTTTTTATGTAAATTAAATTAACCATTTCTCATTATTAGTTATGATAAATAAGTGGATAAGCAAAATTGTTAAAAACTTGGATAAATAAAAAAAAAATTGTAAAAATTAAAAATAATAACATAGAAAAACCTAACAAAAACAAGGTAAAACAGACCTCAACTCGCTAAGCCAACCGTTGAGGTACATTTCAAGTGCGTATTATTGCCTAGTAATTTTCCACAAATACATAAAATGTCATTCGAAATCCATATTGATAAGAGTTCCTATTAACGAAACGCAATGTTTGATAAAAATAACTAATTATTATAATCTGTGAAGAGATCACAAAATGTTTTAAGTCATTTCTACGTCTCTTCAAGATGGCAGATTTAAAATAATTTTTTCAAACACGGATTTCTGTGACTTCTGACATATTACAAGTTATTTCCCTTCTATTCACATCAACTGTAAGAGAAAAGTATAAGAAATTTTACCACAACTGAAAAATCAACGAATGAGACACAGGAGTGCAAAAACAACTTTTCAAGGGGAAATGTCTAAGAACAACAATAATGAGAGAAAAATTAATTTATTTTATTTAGTAGATTTTTTAAAAATTTCCCTACTTTTTTAAAACTATAAATATGTAAAAAATAAGGAAAAAGGAAATTTTAATCTCATAAATGTAAAATATAGAAGGTACTTGCACCTTACAGTGTACTTTTTATCGGTTATAGCTTTATGGCAAATTGTATAAAATAATTAATAAATAACAACAACAACAGGGTAAACATTCGGAGCTTTCTATATTATCAATCTTGTATAACACTCAGCACTTTTATTTCCCTGATATTACGAAAAGAACGAACACATTTAAAACGAATAATCAAAATATGTTTCTAAAAAAAAATTACATGTCAGAACCTCTGCTTTAATATGCACTATGTCACATTTCCTTAACATTACAAAAAAAGTATTTTTGACAGATATTTACCTCAAAATGAAATCTCAAATAATAAATAATCCGAAAGGATTATTGAGGATTTGGAACTACATGTAATTTTTGTCATTCACCAAAATCATATTAAATGAAATTTTCCTGTTTAACTGCTTTTGGTATATATTGTTATTTAGTCTTATTACTATTTGTTAGTTATCAGAATTAGAGATTTTTCAATCTATTGGCCATATACTTGCAGATCTTCCTCGGGTTTATCCATATTTATTCCAAACACAAATATCCTGCGGATATGCTGGCAAATTACATCATTGAAACATACATTCAAACACCGATTATAATCGTGAGTATCGATTATAGCGTGTTACTGACCGAATTTGTTATTCGAATGCGAACTACCCTATATCAATACAATATACTTTATCCTTCTGGTTCCCGCCTCTGGTTGTGTACAATTTCAAATATCACCTAAATATTTATTATAGTTCCGAATCGTCAGTTTCACTTCCACACTGAGTTCAGTATCACTTCCGAACAGTCAAGTTTCACTGCCAACAAAATTGCTGTAAAAACAAAAAAATACCCGTTTCAAATTAGTACAACTGCCTAACCATCTCTAAAGGTCCCAGAATAATTTAAGTTACCCGAAAATGTAAAGTGTCCATTTTTTGATATTAAGTAAGGAATTGAAAAGAATGTAATCTGATATTTTCATAGATTCTATTTTTAAACTGAACAACGGTTAACAACTGCTAAAAGCATATTACAGATTACTAATTAGCAGCTTATCTCTAATTAATGCTCACGAAGCAGAGTGGACTTCATTCCTGGCATAACCCCTTAAGCAAAAAGAAATCTAAAGACGACCGAAATTGTGGCTCCAGAGTTTGTAACAGGGTAACTAAATCACTACCAAACCGAATAAACCGTTTAACGATGCTGTAAAAAAAAAAATTACTTTTTCTTTGTGAATGAAAAGTAATAAATATTCTTTACTACTTATTGATATTTTAACTTATGGTATTTACAAATTTGACCAAGCTACAAGTAAAACACACTAATGAATGATAAGTTAAAATTATTATTGACAATAAGAAAATCTGTTCAAAGATATTTTCTATCAAATTGTTATGGTTATGCATACAATATGATTGTTTGTCATAATATGGCAACTATAGCATACAATATGATTGTTTGCCATAATATGGCAACTATAAGACTGCATGGGAAATTTTTGTTATATTATTTTTTTAAGTTCTTAATCTGAAGATAACCATTTCTTCCATAAAAAAATAATGGTTAATTTCTTGAACTCAAGAATATCATTCTTTTTTTAAACTTTTTTAATCTAATAAAATTGAAAGCACCTGTCAACTGATTTCTACCTTTGGATTTTTATGAAAAAATGTTTTAACAAGATGATAATAAAACTGATTCACCTCTTCATGGATGTTTGTACGCATCAGATGACGGCAGCAAAGTTAAACTCGCTTTATTACTTGATGCTAAATAATTTTAATTACAATTGTAATCACATTTATTTTAGCTCATATATGAATTCAGTATATCTAAACATATTTATTATGAGTAAAAACCCTAAAATTTAATATAAATCGATATACACGCGATCATAAAATCGATTATATATTTATTTTCAGCACCTTTAAAAACATACACATGCCAGTGCACTGAATATTACTTTTAAAACTTGGAGTCATTGTAAAACTGATTTTTTCCGTATTGTTGTTCAGTATTTGAAAATGCAATTATAATTACAGTAGTTCATCAAGGAATAGCATTTCCACATTAAAGTAATTGGCTCGTAATGTAATTACCTTTTGCTCAACTCTGTATAACAGGTATTTCAGAATGGACCCCTTATGATTTTAGATATATATCTATTCCTAAAGTTCACACCAGCATGCACCTGAAATATTTCTTTTAATACCTTACTTTCAAAGACAATAGTTGTACCTCTTATTTTATCTAAGTAAAAGTTGATTTATGTTTTTAACAGAAAATGCACGCCAGCTGTGGAAAAAAATAGCATACTCTGAAAAACGTAATTGTAATAGGAGTGTGAAAAAACAAAAGTAGACTTTTTTTTATGGAAAAATTTTTTTCTTCTTGATCTATTGAAGAATTGATGAAGTTCCTTGAAAGAAAAGACTTCACCTTCTTCGAGGAGGTTTATTGCGTTGACACCGACGGATCCGTAATATACGCCGATATTGTCGCATTTACAAAAGTCAGAGGCACGGCTCTGGTCTTGGATTCGACGGTAAGATTTGAGAGTTATGACCTCGAACAGGAAGGTGGAGTGGAAAGAGAAAAAAGGAAATATATGAAAAACGCATCCCTTTCCTCGGAGAGAGAGAGTTAACCGTGAGAGGAACAATACCAGATAGAACAAAGAGCTTCTTAGACGGACTAAAACCTAGTCCTAGAAGCATTGGGGATATTGCGATCTTGGGAGAAAATATTATTTTGGACTCCCTGGGGATCATACATCACCACCTGCATGGGAATGAGCTCTAGATTATT
>NW_027115338.1:347177-347985 GCF_000696795.3 Halyomorpha halys | reverse complement strand
TTTTTTTTACTTATGTATCCAATCTAGTATTTCTTTTAACCAACTTTTTATTATATTCTCCTTTAAATATATGTATTAGTTTTGTTTTGGTAAAATGTATTTATTTGTTTGTTTTACTGTAAACTGATCTACTGCTGTTACTAGTATTTCTCTGGTTTGATCTCACATCGCTGTCTAATAGTGAATTTGTTTAGTGGGTCACTGGGAATTTGGGAGAGTGAATTTGTCGATCAAATGAAATAAAAAAATTACAATTGTGAAATGGAATGGATAAGAAAGGGAAAGGAAAAAGGAATAAATTGAAATATTTGTATTTAGTGTGTAGACTGAAATAGATTGTAAAAGAAAACTGTGGAGGGAAAAAAGTTTTCTTTCTATTTTATAATATCATGTAAAAATATGTAATTTATATATGTTCGATCACGGATTGATTAGTATGCTGTGTAATGTAGCAACCCGATGTATTTAGGCAGCATGAACATTTCTCTCTCTATTTTGGGTTATTCTAAAGATAACTAACCTATTTTGACTAGAATGGGTGGGTTAAGTTTCCATTCCGTGGGCCACCACGGATAAAAGTCAATCCCACACGGTCGAATTAGTGCCAGCGGCGCTGCAGGCTCGAACCTGGTGAGCCGACGATTCAACTCCCTCGGCTACAAACAGCATTATATACATAAGCTATATTTTTCTTTTTTTTATCCCCCCGCTTACTATTTCTGGTATACATTGTATTATATATACTGCTTGAGATAACTTATGAGGTATCTAAAGGTTCTAGCTTAATTTAAAAAAAAAAAGATCTATT
>NW_027115338.1:341743-347127 GCF_000696795.3 Halyomorpha halys | reverse complement strand
CTATTCCTAAAGTTCACACCAGCATGCACCTGAAATAGTAGGAACTAAATGGGGGAATTTAGGAGAGTGAATTTGTCGATCAAATTATTTAAAAAAATAAAGATTGTGAAATGGAATGGATAAGGGAAAGGAAAAAAGAATAAATTGATAATATTTGTATTTAGTGTGTAGACTGAAATTGATTGTAAAAGAAAACTGTGGGGGAAAAAAATGTTTTCTTTCTATTTTATTATCATGTAAAAATATTTAATTTATACATGCCCGATCATGGATTGATTAGTATGCTGTGTAATGTAGCAACTCGATGTATTTGGGCAGCATGAATGAATAAAGCATTTATCTCTCTATTTTGGGTTATTAAGATGACTAACCTATTTTGACTAGAATGGGTGGGTCAAGTTTCCATTCCGTGGGCCACCATGAAATAAAAGTCAATCTCACACTGTCGAATTTGAGCAAGCGGAGCTGCAGGCTCGAAGCTGGTGAGCCGACGATTCAACTCCCTCGGCTACAAACAGCATTATATACATAAGCTATATTTTTCTTTTTTTTTTATCCTCCTGCTTTCTATTTCTGGTATACATTGTATTATATATACTGCTTGAGATAACTTATGAGGTATCTAAAGGTTCTAGCTTAATTTAAAAAAAAAAAGATCTATTCTGCCAAACATTTTCTACACTTCTGTAACTAAAACGGTATATTAAATGTGTAAGTGAGAGAGAGTATTGTGAGCGCGCACGTGTATTGGATCATTTTCCCAAATTTATTGTAGCTATTACAAAAATAATTTATAGTTATTCCTTAAATTACGCTTTACAAAAAATGTTGTAAAGGTTCTAGCTTATTTAAAAAATAATCTATTGGGCCAAATCTTTTTTCCACTACTGTAACTAAAACCGTATATTAAATGTAGTAGACCCCAGCCTTTACATGTGAATACGATAGGAGAGGAAATGAATATTTTAAGAAACTGAGCTCTAGAGGGCACGTCAAAAGGGAGAAGCTTTCCCGAGATTTCCAAGTAATTTCCCGCTCTGGAGTTAGCCAATATTTCTCCGATGCTATTTTAAACGTTTTTCAGCTTCATTCAACTTCAATTTATAGGACTCCCCCTTACAGTAAAGGAGATTCTGGAAATAAGTATCATCTCGGTCGTTTATACCTTATATTTTTTAACGTCGTTCTTTTAATCCTTTTTTGGTTGACCTTTTTCATATACTAGGCTTATGAATATATTCATAAAAAGTTTTTTCAGCCAAAAAATGCTTTAATGGTTTACTTATTAATCATTACGAGACGATTTCGTCATACGCTCTTCTCTACATCTAGGAAGTAGGGTTCTTCCTAAAATAGTGTTCTTACTAATAGCAATTATCAACCAATTCCACCATAATCACTTTAGTTCTATTTATGGGTAGAGAAACAACCTTTAATAGGATTTAGTTCAGAAATTGTTGGGGGAATCTTGGGTTTACAGTTTCCTAAATTATTGAAGGGTCATTATAACTTTCTATTATTATTACCAAAGTTAAATATAGAATGACCTGGAAGAAGTTATAATGACACTAAATTATTAATTTGCAAGGTTTATATCATTAGTGCTGTAGACTAGATCCAGAATTTTAGCAGTTCTATGACGTATATTTAAATAGTTTATTTTCGACTTGAATCGTACTTTGTTTAAATTATATTTTAATCACTGTTTTTGTTTTTATATCTCATAATTAAAATGCAGAACTGATGCTATTAATATTGCTCTGCACCCAGAATTAAATTGGAAAAACATATATACAACTTCACTACTTCTATTTAAATTACGAAAACGACAAAAAAAGAAAGAATAACAGAAAAAGAAAGATATTTAAAACTGTGACTGATAAAATAGATATATACCTTTTATAGTAAAATATACCATTATTAAAATCACTATTAGTGATAGTGAGTGGGGAGGATAAATGGGTAATGGAGAACATGGGGTTTACTACGCAGATAACAGCACCCATAACACGTGTTATTAACATTTCAATGTCTATTGTTTACACCAATACATTAAAAAATATTTTTAACATCGCTATTTCTCACAACAAATTTAATAACATTTGCTCTAGGGCTTCTACCCAGGGTTTGATTTCAGGTTCTCTCGGTAGAATATTAATATTGCATATAGGCATTTTTATTTTAATGTATGTTTATTTATATATGGTGTATTTATTTTAATTATTTACCTTAATTTTAGTTTTCTTAGTTTGCAAATAATTTTGAAATTTTTAGTTTTCTTATCTTTTATTTAAATCAGTTATCCGTCGATATTTATTGATGATATGTATATATTATTTTATTAGCATAATTATACATTTTATGTTTTTCCATTACGCGTTTATTTCCTATTTATAATATACTTTATTGTTATTTATATACTTTTTTAAAATTTAATACAGCCTTAATACTTGAATTAATCTTGAATTTGACAGATTGTATTATTTTAATAAAAGTTTATAAAAATAAATTGATTTTCATTTCACACAAGATTGTTAAAAATATAGTAACATTTCGCTTTTACCTGAGACAGGACCCTGTTTCATAATAAAGTACAAACTAATACATTAGTCTTGTCGATTTAACTTAATACAATTACACTGATTTTTACAATAGTAACTTGTACTTTAGTACTTTTAAGTCCTGTAATATCACTAATAGTCCTCCCTATTATGAAAAAAAATAAGTATTAGTGCAATTACTACGTTCTTTCTATACTTGTACTATGAACTAATACTATTAGCTTTCATTATGGGACAGGGCCCTGGAGGTTGCTAAGATAACGCCTTGACGCACAAAATAACTAAAACGATCCCACCTGAGGTCACTGGAATTCTAACTCCTGGTCCCGGTTTTGTTCTGGTAGTCAAGTAAGTGGTAGTCAAAGGATCTTCTCTATTCTTTGGAATGGGGCATAGATCTGGCTGTTGTGCTTTGTTATTGAACACATTACTTTCTTGTATAATGTTTTAAATATAATGTTTAACATTATAATTCCTTAGATAGTTCCAGTACAAGATCGTTCAAGGAGTGTATTGGCATATGGTTTATTTTTAATAATCAGTACTATCCTAATTACTATCTTGAACATAACAAGGTTGAAAAATTTGATGGAATAACTGTTGTGCTCGGACAATATAAAACGTGAAAGTGAGATTGGACTGAGAGTTAGTTTTGATCATGTTGATAGTATTCCTTTGAGAACGAGATTAGAACTTATCGGATCACTTCTACAATGAAGGTTAAATCTGTTCTTTTGTTGAACATGGAGTAGGATATGGGCGAAATCGTTTTCTGTCTTTTATGTTATTCTCGGCCGAATTTTGCCATTTTCTCCGTAACTTTTTACTGGTTACATGAGAGTTAATTCTTCATGAATATTTCTATTTATTAACTGTAGTAATGACTTATATAATTCAATTTAATTTCTTAAAAAGTATTTACTTTTTGCAGCGTTATATTTTTACACGGCTTAAAAGAGACAATAGTGCTTTGATAATTTTAAAAGACACACAATATTAAATTTAACAATATAAGACGATCAGCCATCTACAGTCATTCACTTTCATACTTTACTGTTTCTTAGTAGTTACAAAGAAGAATTGATAAAAACAAAACAAAAAAAAACAAGAATATAGAAGATATATGAAGTTCGATTCGGACACCTTACTATATTTCATAAGTTTGATTTTTTTGTACGACCATAGCCATAGGCATAGACGATAGCCGTTGTAAAAATAAAAAAGACCTTAGAAATGATACATTGGGAATTTTTAGAATATTGCCTACATTCGGGATAAATCCGCTAGTTGTTTTTTTTAGTTTTTCCATTGACGAGACAAGTCCTCATTTTGTAGAGGCCCGATGACTCCAGAGCTATCGGCATATGATATTCGCACAATAGATTACAAATATAAAAACAGTCGTAATTACCCTCCAATGTGTTTGCGTATAACCATTACTGTGATTGATAAATTAAATCCTTTTTAATATTTATATATAAACATAACCACTCCAATCATAAGAGTAGTCTAAAAGTTAAATTGCATTTAAATTTAATTAAAATGCATCTTCATTATTGGCGTGTATATGAATTAGCTTAGTGGTTTTCAATTTTTTCAGTGTGGTAATTTATAAAAATTTGGTGTTTTATAAGAATAACAGTCAAGAATCTCCAGTAAACATTTGATTGTTTATATGTTGTTTATTTCATTTGTACAATTAAGGTTACAAAGAGAAAGTTAATCCCTTTTCCAATCATTTATTCAACTTGTGGCATTCACAAACCAAATATTTGCACCATAAAGGTGATCTGTGAGCTGCCACCACAACGATATTTTGCCGAGAAATAAATAAGACGTTATTGCCTCGAGAACAGATTGCAGGAAGAGGTTGCGTTCACTGCACTTGCATCCATCTTAAGCAAGACTGGTCTCCAGCAAACAGGGACGTAAATCAGATGCAATTAGTGGTGCATATATCATTCCTCGTCTTGTTTTTCTCCCTTCAAACGACATTAGTGATTTATTTATGTCACATATATCCATCTCATGCTTTATCAAGTCGGTAACCGAGCTTTTCACACATGGTTTAGACTTAGCGGATTCAGTTGGGAAGGTTAAAGCAGAGTAGAAAAACTAGTTAATATAAAATCAAAAATATTATATTTGTGTTTTAATTCCCGGGTATGCGTTTACCGCATTTACGCCCTACAATATTCAACATTCTTTACAAACCCAATTAGTAATTGATATAATATCACTAACAATATCCAGGACAGTATACCGTCTCCTCCAAGACGAAAGGCTTAGTAAGATACGTGAACCCTAATAGGTATAAGTGTTTAAAACTAAGATAAGTAATAAACAGATCAAGTAAAACCTCCTAGCTTTTCTTATTTTTATTTTCTTGAAGAAGTTTGTCGGGGGGTGCCGTCAGTAAAGAACAACATAAATAAACAAAACAATATTTATTTATTTTATGCCGACGTTTCGACCTGAGTTTCAGGTCTTCATCAGGGATAGTGGCGTGTAAAGGGGACGGGAAGATGCTAACTGGATGCTAAGATTTTTATTTTTATTTGGAGCTAATTTTTATTTTCATTATTTTTTTTTTAGAGGAGCTTAACGAACTATTGTTCGATTTACCTACGACGCATTCTATGACATTGTTTGATTTAATTATTTTAATTTAATGTATAGTAATCTTATACATAAGTTATTTTAATGTGGCGCAGGAGCTTGGTTGGAAATTCTGCTTTGTATATCTTATTCATCTTAACATTTATTGAATCTTAAAAATGTTTTAATTAGGTCACCAAACATTTAGTAATTGATAAGAATAGG
>NW_027115338.1:327254-341645 GCF_000696795.3 Halyomorpha halys | reverse complement strand
TTTGTTGTGGAACGGGTGTATAAATACATCGCTGCGGTGTAGTTTGATGTCCAACAACACTACGAGCTGCAATGGGATTACGGCCTGAATACAGACTGATAAAGCAGTCTGTAGTCAGTATTACGAGGCACCCACCGGCTCACTGCTTATTGAGGTTGCTAGATTTTTGGGGTACCGTTTCAGGACCCTCACCCACCCAATTTTCAATCGACCTTCACCATCTGGATGACGGCGGATATTTCGGAAGATATATTATCCTTGAGATATGTGCATATCGCCCCCCCCCCCCCGGTCATCTGTGAGTGACTATTTTCTTTTTCTTCTCTTTCATCAAGCTTCATATTTTTTGTTTTGTTTCTTTTGTTTTCCCACCAACTGAAGTATTTTTTTTTGTATAAAAAAATGTTCTTAGTTTTGTATGTATATCCAATGATGCTTATTTTCACAATTAATTCTTTAATTTTTTTGTAACAACAGAAACCAATTCATTTTTTTAATTTTCATTGTTTATATTTTAATTTTATGAAAATATATATATCACTTGGAAGGTTATTTTTTTGTTATTTAATTTTCTTCATTTTTTTATTATTCATTTTCAGGTCCTCCATGTTATTTAACCCGAACCAGCGAAAATTTATTCTGAAGAGGAAAATTTTTTCCAATTACGAAAAACCCCTCGCCCCGACAATTTTATTGTTAAGATTATAAGGTATAAGTGATTTTGGAATGTTAGTTAGTTGAAAATAAGGGGTTGACATGATTAAATGGAGGAAACTGATGATATTGCTGATATAAGGATGAAACTAAAAATATTTAAAAAAACAAAACATTTTTACATAAAAAACATAAAAACGCTAAACATATAAAAATAATACATCAATTCAGCTGTGAGAGGTTACTTTTTGACTATGTAACAAGTGCACGATGTGGTTAATAAGAAATAGGAATGATTGTGTTCAAGATGCCATTCTACTTAAGTTTAATTTTGTTTATTTATATATTTTTGTTTAGATATATTTTTTCTTTTATTTCTTATTTAGTTATCATTTGAGTTACATATTTGTAAATATGTTTTGAATGAGCTCTTTGACCCATATTGCCATTATTTATAAATATGAGACATAATGTAATATTACACAATAAAAAAAGTTGATAAAAAAAAGATCATTCTCAGATGAGCTTAAAATGTTTATATTTACCATCAATATTTACGTCGTCTCTTCTAAAATTTAAAGTTATTACATGTTTTTTTTTTTGTACTAAAAGTAATATATAGCCAGAATCAATGCAAAGACACTAACAAATTTCCTTTTCTTCCTGACAACCAGACGTAGGTTGTTGGAAAAGTAATCCATTTATCAGGTCTAAAAGCCTGATTAAGTTTCAAATGAAGGTTCCAGAAAAGAGAGAATAAAATTCTAACGGTCATGTGGGCGTCCGAAGTGAGTTTTTCGGTTTTCCTCTCTTTTCATTTTTAAAAATATGACCATTAATGATTTTAAATTGTATAAAAAAATATTATTCTCTAATAGGTTATATCAGAAACATTGTCCGATTATAACAATTTAAAATCCGGTGCAGTGCGCGGAACAAAAAATGTTGACTGACCACCCTACTTAGAGTTCAAGTTCACCGCGCTCGTTCCAGGGTAGATATTTCTATATATTCACTGTAAGATATATTTCCCGTCCTAATTTTACAATGAGTATTTAAGTTGACAGATTGACTAAATCCAATGTCAACTCAAATACAATAAATAATTGAGATGCCTAAATGTAGAAGGGGCTATGTACACTTTAAAACATAACAATCTCCAATAAAAAAAGGGCAATCTGGGTAAGGAGTTATTATTACTAGATTGTTTCCTAGAGATTAAAGTATATGAATATATACTACTACTAATACTAAACATGAACTAAGGACATATTTCCATGAGAGAGAAGTATGAAGCTGCATATTGATATTATAGAATTGAGGACTTCATAGAGGCCTCAGAGACGAACTCTTAAATTATCAACCGCTTAAATATTTCTCACAGAATTATTCACTATAGTAATTTATAATAATATTAAATTTTTGAAAACAAAACCACCTCTCTTAGCCTTTTTTTTTTTTCATTCCCTCCTGTAATGATGTTAGTGGGTATTTGGTACGTACATATAGGAGGTATGCTATATCTATAGCTGGGTGTTAAGGATACCTTGGATTGCCTTTTGGCATTACAAGGTCACTAAAACCTCAATTTAGTGGCGGTCCTAAATTGCTTTGGAAATATCTGCTTAAAACGGAAAGAGGAGACTTTAAAATAGTCAAATCGAGCAATATTTAAAAAATTGGAAGGCGTGAAATTCTTATCAATCTGTTTCTAAACGAGTTACGAACTTTATGTAACCGATGTAAAGAAGACTTTAAAAATTTCTCTATTTTTGGATATGATACCCGATTTAATGGTCAGTGGTTACCGGCATCAGGCATTTTTTATAAAAATACTCTTTGTCCAAAAGAAAATAGATCTAATGACAAAAAAGAATATTAAACAAGAGTTTTAAGATACTATTATTTTGCGGCTATGATTTTAATAAGGAATATTTCATGGCGTCTAGTTTGAAGCATAAACATTATGCAGTCCCAAGAATAAATATTTCGTCTTATTGCGTCCTTAATCGCCGCAGCTCAGTCCCTGCGTTCCTCAGCTCACATTCTGCTATAAACGATGTTATTTTACACTATTTTCGTCTTTTTCAGACACAATTAAACTATAAAAACAACTAAATAATTAACCACCATAAATAATCAATAGTAATTATAGAATATCTTTTCCTAGTTTCTCGCTAATACAGAAGTCGTCAAATATGGAACAATTGATGTTTCAACAAAAAGTTTTGAAAAACGGAAAAATCAGTTTTACATTAAAGACAAGTCATTTCTCATACTTGTTGTAGACATTGACACTTTCTTTCATTATTTTAAATATATAATTTATTTCCTCTTTGATCATTAAATATATATAAATGATATTGTCGGGGTGACACTTTTGCATAGCGAGATCCAATAATGGGACTTTATCGCTCATTTAAATTTAGGCGCCAGTAATAATGCATGATTGCTGAGATCATTCGAATATGTTTTTAACTTATTACTAGAGTATTAGCTTACTATTACAGGTTGTTTCATGCGACAAGTTGAAAAAACTGACTTAAATAAAAGATTAATCAATTTCATGATAAAATAAATTGAATTAGCTGGTCTACAAAAAATACTTCAATTACTTTCTAAAATGGAAGTTGGTAAATAAAAATATTATTTGATTTCCCGCTTTCAATTTTTGGTTTATTCATCTTATGTTAAGAATCTTTATACCGTTTTACAAGAAATAAAATAAATTGTCATTGTAAAATGTATCAGCTTTCCCTCACCACTGTAGCTGCTAAATCACTTCTTTTTCTACCTCCTATTTTTGAATTGTATTTAGTAAAATAATTTTCAATCCAGATTTTTAAAATTTTGAATTTATATATTAGGGGGCTCATTTGCGAGTCAGATCTGAATAATATGAAAACAAAAGCTATTTAGGTGGGAAAGACTTATTGATGAAGATTGAATTGATTTAGATATAAAATCATGTATGCTATTTAAATAATCTCTTTGTTTAAATCCATATAAAAAAAAATAAAGACAGACAGTGGATTTGATTGTCTCTAAAAGGTTTCCCTAATGGTATGAGAGGAATGAGAGAGAGTAATAATGGTAAGTCCACGTCGGTACACTACTGTGGTGCAACCCCGATTCAATGTCCCGCGTCTGTTTAGGAACATTGAACATCACCGCAACAATGAGTATCGTCCACACTACAAGGGGTAATTCGGCTCAGAATGTTTCTGGAGTTAGAGTAACACCAGGTCCCTCTATTCCCTTTTTAATTCTAATTAAAAATAAAATAAACAAAGATAGTAAGGGGGTTGAATACAGAAGTTAAATCAAGGACATTCAATGATTAATAAAATAATCTTTTAAATATATATATGTTTTTCTTATATGTTAATTTCATTTGATTTATTTACTGTTTTATTATTAATATTCATTTCAATTACAGAAGTAATTTTGCAATTCTTAATTTTTTTTTATAACTTATCAGTTGCAATTATCAGCATTGAAAATAATGATATATTAGAAAAAAACTGAGATTGTTCATTGATGCGTATAGACAAACATCACCATTAATCTACATTTCTGAATAAAAAAAAAATTTTTGATGCATTATAATTTAAAGATGGGTGAATTTAATGACGGCAGCAATTAGTTATAGAAGTATACAACTAATTGGGTTCAAGATCAGCAAACAAATTATAAATATTGAGTTTCATTTTCGCCCATTGAAACTCAACTACTCTCCGGTACATTTCAGTTTTTATTGGCTTCAGTAATGAATATTATTGTAACTTTAGTCGTCTAAATATTACCTAGATTTGTACTACAAGAAAATAACTGTTTATTTAGGAAGTAATTTTATCAAATCAAAGGTGTGCCATACACTAACCACAAGGTCGATCCACGCCTTATATGAAATAATAAATATTTATCTACTACAACTAGAGTCCAACCCGAGAACGGAAGATAAGAGCATAGTGCTCTAAAATTTGTGAATTTCGATATATTATGCGACAAGATGTGAAATTCTAATTGAAAAAATAAAATACAGCAAAAACGTTCGACGTGCAAACAGTGTATGAACTGTATGCTAGGGGAGGCAACGCATGTGGAATAACCGATTCCAATGAAACTTTTTTCGGTGATACTAGGTCGATAAATATTAAACACGTGTTTCAGGATTCTAATCAACGCGCCTTATTTAATACATTCAATAATCTGTTGTTCTCATTATACACACACACACACAAAAAAAAAAAAATCCATTGGTAAATAATAACCATTAAATACAGAAGAAAATGAGATAACATAATAAAATGCTAAAAATATGCCAAATATGTTTTTTCTCATCTCCTACGGCGCATTCATCTAAACCCTCAGACTCATGTTTAATTTTTTTGGAACTAGTATCACAAAAACAAGTTTCGTTGTAATCAGCGATCACACGTTGTACCCTTTTCTTGTGAGCCAAACTTTCTCCGAACACGTCCACACTTGGAATGTTGTGCAACATTGTTTCAGAGAATCCCTTTTCTATGGGACTGAGAAGCTGGTATCACATAGACTCGTATCACACTCAGGAGACATGAGAACATGTAGCGGGATAGACTCGGATTCAGGCCTACAACATTGAGTCCTGCTCTTAATATTTAAACGATAAGTACTGAAGATACTCCTTTCTTGATGTTGGGATTTCTAGTTACTCAGAGTGATCCCTCATCTAGTTCCTTTTCATACTTCCAAGGTCCCCCCTTCCTGAGAGGTGGCAGGGCAGGAAAGGTTCCAAAAATCCTATTAACATCACCTCATATTTCTATCTTCTGATGGACCCCCACCCTCTCCCCCACACTTCTTTTTCGACTTCTGACTGTTTTTGTTATTATTTCACCATTATCTATCGTCTTTTTATTTAATGTTTTTATTTTTATCTTATATGCGATAAAACACGAGGGGGCCCCTCACCACAGGACTTAAAATAGCTCCTTTTTAGAATGGATAGCTCATATATGACATTAAACATAACAGGTAACCTTAAAATACCAAAAGTAGTAAAAGGTAAGACACAACACGAATTACTTTTCTTTTTCACAGTAATGCACTACTAATTCAGTTTTTATTTTTGTTTTTTAGAGGGTTCGGAAAAAAAATGAAAAAAAAAAATACTTCCAAGGGAGAAGTGGAGTGAACGAGATATATATACTAACTTATAGTGATTGAATGTATTTATAAATATTTATATCACATATTAATATAAATGTGCAATTTTCCCAATAACATTAAAAATGAAGAAAGAAAAAAAAAACGTAGCCGAAATGCTCTGCTCACTTACATTTTCATCTTAGTATTTTACTATATCAGTTCTAAAAAAAAAGGGAACAATTGTTAAGTATATAGAAGTATTATGACCTGTAATATAAGAACTAGTAAGGAAAGTTTTGGATGTCTTCTACGAAATCGTGCCTGGGCATGACAGGACTATGGTATTTAAAATAGTTTCAACAGATTTCCCAAGGAAAATAAAATTTACTTTTAGTTGTTTTTCATACTACAATTTAAAAATTGTTAAGGCTCCGAAATCACAAATGATATGCCACATATTTGTCAGAATATCATTTTTCCCTCTTTCTTCCATTATGAATTACATTTTGACATGTATTTCGTTCCCTTGGAATTTTATACTATATCAGTTCCGGCTATAGTTATTATTAAACAAACTGTATTTCACTAGATACAAAGGAAAAGTCTGCCTCCTTGGGAAGGTATTTTTAAATCTGATGCAGACTTGACGAAGATCCATAACCTCGGATAAAAGTTATCTGTTCCTATTTCCTAACAAGCCACGTGGCCATCATGTTTCAATCAGATTTAGCAACATATCTGTTTTGACGTGGCTCGATACACAGATCATCGATTTCGTTATAGATAGCATATTGGGGTTCCTCACAAGATAGATAATAATTCATCAAGACTTCAGAAATGAATGTTCTTTTTCAAAAAAGATATCATGGCCTCACCAAATGTGATCTGCATAAATCCATAAACCACTAAGTGCCATTAAGTAATAGTGATAATGGACGGAAATTTATAACATTTAATCATTTTCAAATAGTACGTTTATCAATTAATTTCAACTAAAAAAAAAACGTTAAAGTGGTACAGTAATTAAGAAATACTATATTATTATAGTAATATTGTATATTAAATATTAATAATAATAATTTAGTACGCATTAATATGAATGATAATATTATAATTATAGAATATATTGCGATAATATAAAGTAATATGACAGTAGTTAATTATCACCATAGTTATAAAAAAAATTGCAGTAGGATAATAATATTTTAATTTATTTTTTGTACTATGTAACTGCCTTACCCAAAAAAGATAAAATAATTTATTCATAACTACTCGTGAATTAATTATGATGTTAACTTGTATATAAGTCAACATTATTTAGGAAGTACTTCCTGCCACACTGGCAATCCAAGATATCTATTTGTCTGTATATATACTTTTCCTTCTGTTTGTATGTATTTATTGATTTTAATAATTTTCTAGGAGGTCAGAAAAAAAAAAAAAAGTACTTCCTCATAGTCAATAACTACAATAGCAGCTGAAACAATATTAGTTTTAATATTGTTTCCTTTTCATTGGTTAATATAAACACTAATATTTTCAACCACAGAATATAAAACACATCGTTGATATGAAATAGATTTCGAGGATACCATCTATTTTTCGAACTACGTTTGTTGATCAAAATAAAAAAAAAAAAATTTATGGTTTTCTTTGTTCAATTATTATTCTTCAAATAGTTTTTTAATGTAATTAAAGGATTAAACATAAAAATAATATCATCGAAATTCAGGTTTTGTTCATTGTCCGTTACAGTGCGAGCCGGTTGGAACCTCTGGATGACCAATACCGTTCATGGCGGACCGGATTATAGGAAAAGTTTGTTCCCATTTCCCAGTGGGCATCCCAAAGTTGTTACCGTTTCCTCCTAATTTATCGCCACTTCCAGAAGTATCTTACCAATGCTCCAAGTAAAAAGTAAAAAGTTATTTAATTCTTCAAAATAGATATTTTTAATTGAATACTAGAGAATCCTAGGTCTAAATCTTCCAAAACTGAACTTTTAGAGCAATAATCTATTTTATGTTCTCCAATGTCTACTATCTCAGTAGTTGATAAAGTTAAACTTTTATTATCTCTAGTTATTATCTTTATTACATTTTGAGACACTCCACTTGTTTTCTTCGAATATTTCCTTTCCAAGAAAGATATCAAATTAAAAAAATATTTACAATTACAATTTAAACTTGTCAGTACTACACTTATTCAAGAATCTGTTTTGCATCGTATCATTTTTCAATGATTGCATTCCTAAACCAGACTATACTAAATAATTTTTCTTTCTGTGTTAAACCAAAAATTTCATAATTTAATGGTCACATAAGGTAGCTGATGAAAATTATATTCTAAGATGTGTTAGAAATTATATAAAAAATTAGGTTCAATAATTTCATCAAGATTTAATTAAAGACTTTGGTCTCTATGAAAATTAACATCATTTTTATTTTGCACTTTGCAAAAAGAGTTTCTTGTCACAACATTGGCATTGCCTGTTAGATAAGGTTTACAGTTACAGATTGCTGGTCATATATCGATTATTAAAATATTTAGCTTGTTTAGACATCCAACAAAGTATCGCTTTTGTCCCTATGTATGTATACACATATATTTGAGAATTAGTATATTTACCTACCTTAAATATTTAATTAATAATTTAAATTCGAAATTGTAATTGCTCTCGATCATATTGATCACAAAGTTAGATTATGTGCATACCTGTGTTAAAATTTGAATTCATTTGAATTTCCACAAATTACTTATATAACATTATTTAAGATAAATTTGAAGTAAACCAGAAAAAAAAGAAGAAAATACTGATAAGGAAGGACCACTGTTTTGCACAGGAATGGCTACCCGGTTAATTGTAGATTCACCTTACACACTCGCCTTATCCAGTGAATGCAGACATCCTAGCTCAGTAGAATTACTTGAGTCCCTGTATTTCATTAGTATCTTCCCAGCTTTTAGATATTTTAAAAACTTTTTTCTTATAAGTAACAAGTTTATTGTTAATGAAAGATAAGATTATGATTGTCCTGATGTAAAATTATGCTTATACAATAGCAATTAGCTTAATACATATATAAGAAACATGAAGTACTGAACAGATATCATTTACAAAAATAACTAAGTAAACTGAGAAATGGTAAACAGAAGAGAGAGGCTTCAAAATAACATCTCTAACTATAATAAAATCAAAACTACAAATGTAACAGCACTTCACTCTCAAGAATTTGATTACTGCTTACATTTGTTTTTGAAAATGAATAAAATATTAGATAGAGAAAAAAGAATAGGAAATAAAAAATATTATAAACAATACGCATTAATTAAAACAACATATTTAACTATGAAACTGATACTAAGAATTTAGGAATTTATTATTTATTATTACACAGACATTGTAAATAAAATAAAATCTTTTTAATCATGAATATAGATAATAGGGATATCCATTAAAATAATTTAAATGTACAAGGAAAATGGTTACAATAAAAAATAGTAATAAACATAAATATTGGTTTTAGTACAATTAGATGCAATAGTAAACATTAGACTCAAACATACTGAGTCCAGAAATGAATCTAGTTTCAAATAGAAATCTAGATTTCAAATTTACTGAGCAAGTTGAGCTCTTGGCAAAATATTTTTATTTAATTTATATTTATAAAAACTATTTGATATAAGCTATGTTAATTAATT
The DNA here is from genome assembly GCF_000696795.3 of Halyomorpha halys. Lineage (NCBI taxonomy): Eukaryota > Metazoa > Arthropoda > Insecta > Hemiptera > Pentatomidae > Halyomorpha > Halyomorpha halys. The sequence continues at coordinate 332,156 of NW_027115338.1, read as the reverse complement.
ATATAATAGTTAAAAAATGTTGAGTAATAAATTATATTATTGCCATTTTTTTTTTAAATTTGTGTTTTGAAAATGGAGACAGGCACCTGAAAAGCTAACTAATATGCTCTAAAAATAATATAATGTGTGGTTAAGTTACGAAGTTGAGTCATGAGCTCATATCAAATCGGTTGTAACTAGTAATCTCAACAAATCGGTAAGTGCATAACATTGTAATATAATATATGAAAATATCGTATGTTTACTTTTTTACCTAAATGAAAATCAAACAGAATGCGTACTATATATGGAAAATGATTAAATAAAGACAAAATTTTAAGTTAAAAAAAGAGAGTATATATGGACAGATGACTGTAAATAAAATGCAGATAAACATGTACGATTCCGGAACAAATATGTTGATAAGAAGGCTCCCATCAATCATTCATAACTATGCTAAGTTCATTTGAATTGCTATTGTTGAACTTAGAGGAGCGTTTTGGTCATATGCTCATCCATGGTATGTCCATCAACTTGTGTCATAGAAAGTTTATTTTACAGTAATATACAGGTCGTGGAAAACACGTGAAACATGAAGTTTTTGAAAAGATCACAACATAAAAAAAAATAAAATCCACATTTGTTTTTTAATTGAAATTATACGAATCAACTTTGCATTTTTGTGAGAAATATTTTTTTTTTTATTTTTGCTTAAAAATGTACTAGGTCTGTTCAAATATTCAGATATTTCTCCCATTACTATTTTAAACAATTTTGATTATCAAGGCTTAGTTAACTGTTTAATGAAACAAATAAAACTTGGGAAAATGGTTTCGAAATGCAATATTAGTTCGTAACGCTTTGCTGATGCACTTCCTATTTAAAACTCAAAAACTTTGAAAGCCAATTCGGTAAGATTAAATGTATTTTCGCTAAAGCATATAAAAATGCATAAAGGAGAATCACTTCATACATTCTACTGGTTTTTAATACGCGTAATTTTTATTAGTAGTCTAACTCTAATTCCAGCATGTATTTAATGTAGCAATTTACTAACTACGTTAATTCTAATTGTAACTTTAAAATGTAAATGGTAATTGTAAATATGTAATTGTAATTGTAAATTTTTAACTTTCTCTGAGAACTACATTTGCCATGTAATTTACTAATTTTGTAAATCCAGTATAAATGACCCTAGTGGTCGAAACACTTAAATAAATAAATAATATTAATACGGATTATTTTTAAAATTGTTAACTTGAAATTCCTGTGAAATTATTATGAAAATGAAATCCAAGCATAACTTAAGTTTAATTTTAATTCTCTTTGGCCATTATATAGTCCGGTAATTGTTTGGATTTAAAATCTCCTGGAAAATTAAATACTTTATCGAGTTTAGTATATACATATATAAAAAATGGATATCCTAAAAAGGTTTATGATGGTTGAATCTTAAAATTGAACTTCTATTAGTCATGAGATTGATTTATTTAATGGATATTGGGTTTTGATGAAATTTTAAACCCCAATATTAAAACTTAAAAACCAATACATAATAATTCAAAACCATTGAAATATTGTTTTATATGCTCTGTTATAATCTCAAAGATGAGAGATACGAGTTAAACTTCGGCCACTCAACACCTCAAATATTTTTCTTTTTTTTTCCTACCTAATCCCAAAAGCGGCAATCTTCCAAACCCCGAACCGGCGAAGAGGAACAAATTCTTGATCAAGGGACAACTTAGCATTCCTCCCTTTGATCCGTACCGCGCCCACGAACAGCAGCTGGACAAACGATGAAAATTTTTGGAAATTCCTAATGAGCCTTTAGTTGACAGCTTTTAAACGAGAAAATATCGAACAAGTTTACTTTAATGATTACGTAATTTTAAAATCATATCATTTATTTACCTAAGTCGAATGAATAAAATCAGTAGCCTTGGAAATATGACTGAGTAATAATAAAGAAATATTATTAATTAAATGCATTTAAACATTATTACATTAAGTATGCACATATGTAACACACTCCTGCAGGGAGTGCAATGCTTTATTTTTAACTTTTATATACTCATAATTACCCATTATTCTATAAGCTAATTTATTTTTATCTTTATTATATATTATTATTCATTTTTTATTTTATTTTAAGAATGATTTTGATAATATGTTTTGTATTTTTACTTTTCTCGTTTTTAAAGACACAAAGTATTTTCCTGTTGACTATGGATTTTCATCTTTTATTCATTGAATTTTAAAATTTATAATTATATTTTTTTCTCTTGAGCTTAATACAAACACAATTTTCAACATATCTTCAATTTTCCTTTTCTACTCCAATAATAAATTCGATCCATTCCACACCTTTTCGCAGCATTTCCTTTAATTATATTACTTATATTAATTATATTAATATGTACAATCAACATGAGGAGGCCCCTCACCTCCAAATTTTTCATAATTGAATCCACATGGAACTGACACACTAGAGCACCAGATAAGTATGTACACCTTCAAGTACCAATGGTAGAAAAAGGTAGTAACCAATATGAATTATGCAACCCCACACGTAATGCGACCTACTAATTTCATATATATTTTTTTTTATTGGGATTAGAAAAAATAAATAAATAAAAGTCATCTTTGAGTAACAACCGAGTTGTTCATTTTTGTTTCCCTTTTCTCTTTTCAGTCTTTGAGCTCACAAAAATTTAACTTATATATAAGTAAATTAACAGCTATGAATATAAGATTGACATAATTTATGCCCAGTAAAATCCTCCTATGCAGTATAGACCATTTTATGGCATCATTAAAATACTATTAAGGACTAAAATGAAGTATATTTATACAGCATTGAAGTTTTAGCTAAGGAAAGGAGAATAAGCTTCTGTATAATAATCATAAATATTTGTTTTTAATTGATTTCATAGATTTTTTTCATTACAATTTATTTTTCAACTACTTTGGTTAATAAAACGACATAATTTCGGACTTTACTCTAGCAGATTAAGGTTGAAGAACACAAAATTATGTCATAATTAAGATTATTTAATTTTATGTACACATCTTCCGACCTTCAGAATATTATTTATGAATGACAAAACCCTCTCCGTTCTCATATAGCGTCGAAGGAGAAACTTTATCAGGGCAGCTTTATCGGAATTTACGCACTAAGAATAATGGGAACTGCCGAAGGTCTCGGAAAGAGGTCAGGCATATCGGTCGGTGGGGCACATGTTCCAGGGTATGATCCGAGGGGGGATGCTAAAATAAAAATCTTGTTTACAGCTATTTCTACAATCTCGCCCCACGGGGAGTGCTTTGCCCTGGATTCCGCCACTAAGGGTCTAAGTTCCACGGTCGTTCTTATCAACACTAGGGCATTGGAGCTAAATATGTCATTTTAGAATTAACTTCAAATAAAAAATAATTATATTAAATTTTACAAAACATCCTATTCGAAGTTAAAAACACAATAAAACATTTATTACAGATAATTTTTATCAACAAATAAAAGACATTTAATCTCTTATAAAGTTGTTTTAAAGGAATAACCTACGAAGGAATTAGTCACTTAATGTACCTTAATGTACACTAGAGGTAATACATCCCATCACAAAAAACGGAACAAAAATTTATAACAGTATGTTACTCGTATATAACAGCTCAACATATAAGAATTTGTATATAAAGAAGGTTCAAATCGATTGATTCCCCTTTTTTTAGAGGTAGAGAATCAAACAACTCCACAATACTCTGAGCGACCATTCGTGGGTCTACGGGTTGGAAACCAGATGACGCGATGGAGAGAGCGATTGTGCTAAATAATCCTAATGTATACAAAGAGTATTAAGACTAAGGTGTTATTTCAGCACTCCTGTATTCGTCATTTCCTTTTCTTCCTTCTATTTACTGTTATCTTCCCGACAACAAAACAAGTCAAAAATATATATTTGTGTTTTTTAAATTTTATTACCTGAAGGTTGATGATGATGTTGAAAGAGAGCGACACGGGGCGTTGTGACATGATCATGGGGGGACATGACCTCACCCCGGACAAGAGTTCAGTCCGGCTCCTATAACAGAACATTAAAATTAGCCTTAAATTAAGATTATGAGCATTATTATGCATGCATGGTAAATTAATTACCTTAAAATAATAGCATAAATAAATTTACATTAATTTTATAAGTACTAGTTCTCAGGTAGAATACGATAAACTAAAACATTGGTCCAACAGACGTACCTGTCATATCCCAATATCATAAGATATTGGCATATTGAAAAAAGTCAAGAAATATATCGAATGCATAAATATCCAACTGAGCATACACTAAGGGAAGAATGGCCCCCGAAACAAACCGGGTTCTCGTGTGGTGTGAGCTGCTACCCCAATGTGGCCAAGCTGCAAAGCGATGCAACAAACAACCTAAATAGGAACCTTGCCACAGCCATAATATTACTAGACTGTACACAGGCATTTGACTCTGGATCTCTCTTCACACTAATCCAACAACTCAGGCTTCACCGATTCCCGGACCAACTGGTCGACATCATTGGGTCCTACATCAGTGATCGGACTTTCTCTGTCCGGGTCAAAACTGAAATCTCCACTCCCAAGCCCGTCACTTGTGGCGTCCCTCAGGGTTCGGTCCTTGCGCCAGTTCTATTCAATATATATATACTGCCCACATAGTCGGGACTAAATTTAACGATGCTCAAATATCTGCATATACTGATAATATAGCCATATACTCGGCAAGCATGAATGCAGACCAGGCCATGGACCAGGCCGCCGCAGCGGCCTAACTCATCGCTACCAAACTACGAGACATAAACATTCATATCAATCCACAAAAAACAGACGTCATCAACTTCTCATACAAGAAAACTCCCAACAGAGCACCTAAACTCAAC
>NW_027115338.1:326735-327125 GCF_000696795.3 Halyomorpha halys | reverse complement strand
AATCCATTATTCCAGTCTATCACTCCATCCCCCCTTCCTGCGAGGTGGCAGGGCAGGAAAGGTTCCAAAAACCCTATTAACATCACCTCATAACTTCTGATGCACCCCCACCACCTCCCTCACACTTCTTTTTCGACTTCTAACTGTTTTTCTTATTATTTCACCATTATCTATCGTCTTTTTAATTAATGTTTTTATTTTTATGTTATATGCGATACAACACGAGGAGGCTCCTCACCTCCGGACTTTAAATAGCTCCTTTTTAGAATGGATAGCTCATATATGACATTAGACATAACAGGTAAACTTAAAATTCCAAAGGTAGTAAAAGGTAAGACACAACACAAATTACTTTTCTTTTTTCACAGTAATGCACTTACTAATTCACTT
>NW_027115338.1:324789-326529 GCF_000696795.3 Halyomorpha halys | reverse complement strand
ATCTCTAATCTATTGTATAAGTATATTGTATAATTAGAGTTATTTTACCTCTGTGAAAGTTCAATAATTGGTAATCTGATAACCAATGCAATAAGTAAAATTAAGATATTAATAGAGTTGATCAAATGAAGTTGCTACTTCTTTATCGATGTTGCATTTGCTGGAGTAATCCAGTTATTTGCTTGATTGAATGGATTAGTTTCTAAAAATCTCGATATTCCACATAGAATGAAATGAAAAGCTGGTTTCTCTCAGTTAGAGAATTTTTCATAATACTCTAAAAAAATAATTGAACATCAGTTATTATAATTTTTATAAATTATCTCTTGTATAACTTACATTTCTTGCTAAATGCCCTCTCGAGTGTTATAATTGATCAGAAGTGTAAACGGGCAAAGAAACTATTTTGCTGCCAGAGTAATTATTTATAATATCAGCCTATCATCAAAATAAAGGTCAAAACAGAAATGTCACATAACTCGATATGAATCGAATGTAAAAGATACAATTCGGCACTTGAAACACGTCAAAATTCAGACCCAACCACCTGAGAACTAGAGGAATACCTATGATTCCTGTGTATTATTCCCAGTTACCCACAGTTAAAGGAGCAGTGACCTATAACTTGGGAAACCCAAACATAACCCGAGGACTGAAGCCCAGACTGCTGCAAGACATCCTGTTATAAGTTCCATATTTATAAGTTCTGTTATTGTCACTCTAAAATTTTATTCTATCTTAATTTATTTTTTTCTCTTCATCTTTTTCTTAAACTCACTTTCTTTTTTCTTCCATCAGAAGTCATTCATTTATTTTTTTCAATTCTTAAATGTCATTGTTTGTGTTTTATCTTTTACTAAGCATTATTATTTTAATCTATTTATTTTATCTTATTTTTAATTTGTAACATTGTACATAGTTATGGGTGTCTTCTGCATGTGACTATATCCCCCTCCCCTCATAATCAATTGTTAAAAAAATAATAAAAAAGGGTTCCAGTGCTTACAGAATGCTTTACTATTTCATCCTAAAATGTATGATGTAAGCTATCTGCAACCTGTCGATATTAGTTACTAAAACATATATCGTTGGAAAATAATGGTAATGGAGATTTGATCAAGTTTCAAAGATGCACGTGTAATAAATGTAACGTACTTTGTACTAGATAGCACAAATCAACAACGTGTTTTAATAACATGAAATGAAAGAATATTATAATATATGTATTATATTCTCTAAACATGGTCAACATTTCACTAACAACATTATTTTTTTTAATATTAGGTTGGGTACCTAATTCTATTGTTAATTTATTTCGAATACATAATATGTGTTTCAATGACTATTTTGTAATTATTATAGTAATGCATGATTTACTAAATAAATACATTTAATATCTAAACAATATTATTTCATCTTTTCATAAAATAGTTAGAGGATTTGATCAAATTACCTACATCTTTAGGTAAATTATCCCACAGAGTTGTTATTAATCTATCTGAGTTGTTATTAATAACATCTGTGATTAATAATAGAATTGATGATCTATATTAAGGGTTTGATCAAATCTCTATTTTTGTGTCCCTGCGATACACATATTTTCTAAATACCCCAGCAGTTTGCGATACACATATTTTTTAAATACAGTTGATAGACAGACTATGAAGTTGAAAGATGATTTACAAAGTATATAATACTTAGTTATACACAATTATTACTTCTTATGGAAAATCCCTTTGC
>NW_027115338.1:321319-323364 GCF_000696795.3 Halyomorpha halys | reverse complement strand
AATTTTTTTTTTTATAACTACACCAATTCTACCTAATACTTTGTTTTTTCCCTAGATTAATTTCTGATTTGGCGTAACTTTAAAATATAAGGTTAAATGTTTTTGTTTTTTTAAATTATCATAAACAAAAAATACCTTTTCTCATTTATTTTTATTAAAGGTTACGTGTCTATTTCGGGGAATTCAAAACGTTTTCAATGATTTATAAAAAAAAAAAAAAAAAAAATTATTTACCCTTGACTGGAGTTTATAACAAATTAGCTTTAGCAAAGTCTGTAAGACGACCTCAGTAAAGAAGTCGCGTTAGATGACATTATCTTTGGAATATGTCAAAATCAAAACAAAATAATATAAAAAATTATTTCTAAGACTATTCCAGCATAACAGCGACATGTAATTGTCTGATATAATTTAAAATAAATTGATAAGTGTTACAAATTCCGGGTGATTAAGAATTTCTGGATGAAATGAAATAAGCAGTTGGATCATTAAAGCCAGTTAGGTGTAGCATGAATCTTGAATGGTTTCTCAAGGTCAAATAAAGTATTTTTTTAAATGATTATATACTTCTAACTTAAAAATATATATATATTTATGACAATAATTTCTGGTATGGAATTTTTTAAGAATAGTATTAGTATATTACAATTAAATCCCATGATAACTTATACTGAAGAGCAACAGTCGCAAATTCTGATCCAGAAACCTCGGTATAGCTGAATTTTCATAGAACGTATGATACGAAATATCTGTTTATTGAGCTAAGACACACCCGAAGGATATCTCTGACCAATAAGGAGACTCGTGTTACTGTTAGTGCCGCGTTGGGGTGCACTGCCCGTGTGGGTTGTTACGCCTCTCAATCTCCAGTATCTCTCGAAGCAGACCCTATTTTTAGCCCTCGTTAAGGGGTAGCCGGTCTTAGGGGGTCGGTGTCCATATCCATAAAGTCTAGAGGACTCATAAATTCCGTCAACTCACTGGTAATATTACAAGGTATCATCAAAGAAACATTGGTCAGTAGTCAATTTTACTGGTAGCTATAACTGAGTTATTTTCAGGGAAGCAGAGATTTTTATTCAATTCTTTCGACACATAAAGAAAATATAATATTGTCAATGATATTAGAACAATTACATTTTATTAATATGACTTGAAATACTAATAAATCTATAAAATTAGATATCCTATTCAAATAAAATAAATTCATATGAATTACGCATAAACGGTTAATTAATTACTTTGTACGATTCATCTTTGGGGTTCCTAGGGACGCTTCTGTCTCCCGATTTTATGAAGAATTGAAGTGGCTTTACCCCTCCTTCCGTCGTAAATATTTTCTTGCTTCCTTCCTTCACCAAATTATCCAATCCCGCCGTCCATCGTACGTCTCTAATATCCTTCAATTTAAATCCTTAATGCATTCCCGCAATACCCGCTCACGGCCTTCAGACTTATATGTAACTGCCCATCGAACCGCAGCCTTTGGTAAATCTTTCCTCATCCGTTCCTCATCCCTATGGAATTTTATTTCCTCCTTCATTCGTAGTTCTAATACCCTTCCAACCTTCAAATCCCGTATCTTGGATCACTTTCTGTCCACCCAATTCCGAAAGAATAACAATCTGTCTCTCTTCCATTTTTTCTTATGACTGTCTTCCCAGCCCTTTCGATCCTTGATTATTTTCTGCTCTCCACCAATAATCCATTTCCACTACCAGGAGTTTTTTTTGGGCCATATGAGAGGGGATGTGTCTTATACAATATTACACTTTCACCAATGCCTTATACTGATCAGATGATTTGTTTGCTATTAATTAATTGTTGCTCACCAGTTGAGAACTGAGCATCCCCTGCTGATATACTGAAAGCATTTGACAATATAAATCATTCCATTATTTTGCAGAAGTTGTCCTCTATAGGAATCACTGGACAAATGTGCTAATTTATCAGACAATTTTTGACGAATCGGCATTTTATGGTACGAGTCGGATGTGAACTTTCTAAGAAATACAGGCAGATTAATGGGGTACCTCAGGGATGTG
>NW_027115338.1:312172-321269 GCF_000696795.3 Halyomorpha halys | reverse complement strand
CATAAACGGTTAATTAATTACTTTGTACGATTCATCTTTGGGGTTCCTAGGGACGCTTCTGTCTCCCGATTTTATGAAGAATTGAAGTGGCTTTATCACTGCTTCCGTCGTAAATATTTTCTTGCTTCCTTCCTCCACCAAATTATCCAATCCCGCTGTACATCGTACATCTCTGATATCCTTCAATTTAAATCCTTAGTGCATTCCCGCAATACTCGCTCACGGCCTTCAGACTTATATGTAACTGCCCATCGAACCGTAGCGTTTGGTAGATCTTTCCTCATCCGTTCCTCATCCCTATGGAATTTTATTCCCTCCTTCATTCGTAGTTCTAATACCCTTCCAACCTTCAAATCCCGTATCTTCGATCACCTTCTGTCCACCCAATTCCGAAGGAATAACAATTGAAAGTTTCAAACAGGTTTATATATTTTCTGTACTTAATGTTTCAGATTTTCATTTATTCTTCTAAATATGTATATTAGTAGAAATTGTACCTTCCCATTTATTATTTTTAGTTTAATTATATTTGATTTTTATCATTTTTTTCCTATTAATTATATCAGAAGTGTTTGTCATCTTATGTTTTATGATATGACATATGGTTTTACTTTATTTCTTCTATTCTTATTTTATATATTTTGTTAATTATTGTTGCTTATTTTAACCTTGTTAAATTCTTTATTTTATTATATTTTATGACGTTTTATAATTTCATTTTTATTTTGTATTTCACTCTAAGGCTCTAAGCTTAATATTATTTTAAAGGGATCAATCCCAGAATAAATAAAGAGTATTATTATTATAAATATATAAATATACTGTTATACAGCCAGAAGAAAATCATAATTAAAAATTAGTATTTAAAAATATTCCTGAATTATTATGTAACAACCTTGCCTAAATATAGCAACGCATAGAAAAGTTATAGCAATGGTTTTAAGTAATTATTTATTTTACATTTACTTTTGAGTATATCCAGATGAGTACACATATTTAGAGAATATGACTTTTTTAGGCCCTATATAAATCTTAAGTGATCTAAATTATATGACCTAAATATAGGTTTTTATCTATTATTTTTCACAAACTTTAAAAAAAACACCCAAGCTAAGGTTGTAATAATGAATACAGTTCAAAGTACATCTCTGCCGGTCCATTGTGTCCTCTTTCGTCTCTTCGCTGTCAGCATTCTCTCTACCAGTCCATTCTTTTACTCTCTTTCTCCATCACCAGCCTAGATACCCTGTTTTCATTTACCTGTTATACGTGACTATACCTTCTTAGTCTAATTTATTCTATCATCTCAAGGATATTGTGTCTCTCTTCCATTTTTGCTTTTGACTGCCTTTCCTGCCCCTTCGATCCTTGATTATTTGCTGCTCTCCACCAATAATCCATTTCCACTACCAGGAGTTTTTTTTTTGGGCCATATGAGAGGGGATGTGTCTTATACAATATTACAATTTCACCAATGTCTTATACTGATTAGATGTTTTGTTTGCTATTAATAAATTGTTGCTCACCAGTTGAGCACTGAGCATCCCCGTCGCTTTGTTACCTTTGTGATTCTTGTTTTGATCTTTGCATCCGTTCTAGCGCCACTTTAAATTATGGATTCCAGATAGTCACTAACTCGGATGGTATCTCGAGGCTCTCCTCTTACCGAACACTTCGGTTTTAGTACTTTTGAGGAAAAGTACTGCAAAGAGAACTTTGAAAAGCCAAAGTTACCGAGTGATTGAGTTTTATATATATTTTTTTTAGAATTAGAGACCAGAAGAATTAGAAAGATTAGAAACCAGATATTTTTTCTTAAACATTAACAAGGACGAAGGATAGGCAAGCAAAAAATGTTACCTTTATTACTAGTATTGGTATTCTAAAATGAAATGAGACCTCTAATCATAAATAAAAGAATCAGTCGTATATGTTCAATGTGGTAATCGCGAATACGGCTTCCAACTCTAGGGAATTTATCCAAGCCCAAGGGACGTTGGAACAAAGCGCAACAGGGACGAGTAGACTGTCAGGAACTGTACAACCTTTTTTTTCCTTCCAGGGTTAGGGACATTTTCCATCTATAGATCGATTTACACTATACATTTTGTCTACCATCCATACCTTTTTCGTGCCGTTTCCATTGAATTTTATAATGATTTAGTTAATAGCGTACTCACTTTATCTTACCACACATCGTTTTCTTATATTAATTTCCACATTATAATAATTCACGATAACGGCATGAATGGAAAACGTTTGTTTCTTTTGCATTATATAATTTAATATGCTTATTTCCTGGGCCATGTTATTTTACTTATTTTTTTACATATTTAATTACCTACATATACGTTTTATTTCCCACTTCTTTCATTGCTTTATTTTTATTTTTAATGAATTTCATTTTGCACATATATTTACTAACTAGATTTTCATATGTTTATTTATCTGTTCTTTCCTATTATTTAATAATAACATTACACAGCTCATACAATCTTTATCTTCTTATAATAATTAAGCTATCACACTATTTATGTTTCCATAATGTTTGCTATTTTCTAATCACTCTCTATATCTTTTCATCCATTTACCGTTGGTTGTTATCTTGTTTTCTGTCGTGGTATTTCAGAACTTTTAATTATGTTGACGTTTATTTACTTAAAAATTATTTTTTTTTAAATTCAAGAATGCAGTTATTGAATGATATTAAAAATTTTCTAGTATTAGGTCAGCTTAGCTTTCTTTCTATTTACATTAGATAGGCAACAGCAAATATTTTAAGGCTAAAGATAAATTTCATAATTTTTATTTTTCATTTTTTTTTAAACGCTTGATTCATTATTAGGAATAAAATCTAAGGTAGAGCCTATTTCGAAATATATATTTGCAAAGCACATATAAAAGTAATGCATGAATTTAATAGCTTTGATATTGGTAAATTTTTACATTGATCAAAATGTTTCTTCCAAGATTCAATTCTGAAGACAAAATTATGATTAATTTTCAGCATGAATACAAAACGTCCCAACCTTTGGTATAGTTAAAGCGTTATTAGAAGACATGATTAATAAATAAATAATTTAGTCTATTAAAAAAGCATCAAAATAGACAGCTTTCTAATTTTATACACGTGATTTGGTACAGAAAATAAATTAAAAATTATCAAGCACCAACATCATTCATTCGGATTTCTTAATTTTTAAAGTATTTATTCTATAAGAAATAAAGAGGTACCTCTAAAAATGTTATATTAACATTTTTCAAACTGGTCAGAGGTAAAATTTCAAAACTATGACCTAATCAACAGATTTGTAATTATGGTGCATGAGAGCCTTTTTTAAGGATTAACAACTGTTTCACTAATTTCTAGATTTCTAGTAACATTTAGTTAAAAATAATTTTTTTTTACAAAAAATTGTTTTGTTAAACTTTGAAATGATAATGTTTTATGATTATTTACAATGTTTTAAGACCCCTTCAAATGATCTATTTTTGTAAAAAACAATACAGAATTAATCAATCAATCAATCTTTCAGTTGGAAAAAAGATTAAAAAAAAAATAACTTTTAAAAAATTTTTATTATAGCTTCTAAAGGGAAAAAAGAGGCAACATCACATTTTTTTTTTTTTTTAATTGAGTTATTAGCGAGTGAAAATAGTGGACCATATTTATAAGAGACCTAACATGCAATAACGGTTTTATACCTGTTAAAACAATATCAATGAACTGTTAACAGTTAAATTTTTTTTTTAAAAATTACTCTCTCATTAAAAAACAAAGTATTTAATATTCAGAAGTAGTCAAACTTTGAATTTCATATTTTTTGCATTAATGTTTTTTTGGACATCTGTTTTACCCCTTGTAGTTCGTACGTTAACAGCTTAATATACTCACGTTTATATCGGAAATAGAAGATAGATCTGCTTTGTTAAACATACAAAAAATCTGTGAAGAAGTGGAAATACCCACTAAACCGGACAGACTGTTACACTTCTACGGACAAAAGAGTACTGAATGATAGTTGACAAATTTTATCTTTTGTGTTTTTCCGAGACAGGACACTTTTTAAATGTGTAACATCCTGGTGTACAATCACAATGCTTTATTTGTCGAGCTCAAGACGTTTTCAACGAAAGTAAGGTTCCGCGAAGACATAAGATGACCTAACAGGGAATACCTAACATTGGCCTACATTCTTAAGACGTCAAAAGAAAAAAAAAAACAGTAATTACATAGCTTACGAAGGGGCTATACTCAGAAGAGAAGTATTTTGATTCAATGGAACTCTCGGGCGAAGAGGTGTACATGGAAAGGTAAGATGCGAAAGAAACCTGACAGTGGGTCGTATAGGTGGTAATCGTGTTAGAGGCGGTAGGTAAGCCATTAATTTAAGCGGTAATAAATACCTGCCATATGCGTGGTATAATAATTCTCAGTGCGATCAGAATATCTTTCAAAGAGAATGAGGTAATAAATTAATAGGTATGTTCTTCGGGATGAATTATTTCTAAAATCTATTTGAATTAAAAAAAAAAAAACGAGAAGAAACTCTTTGTCAAATAATTTACTAAATATAATATAATTCAAATATTGATATGAAATCGTAAAATATCTTTTTAGTGATATATTTTTATTTTTACATGATATATTGGTAACTGCGTCGCACCAAGTAAATTTGATGTTTTATTTTTTTCTCTCTTGAATAGCAGGATTAATTAATTTATTCAGTGACGTATGCTTTAAATAAACCAGAGTGCGTTGAAAATATTTTAAAGAATTTTATTGGCAACCCTAAAATTCTCCATTGTAGATTGTGGTGGACCAACATTTTTTTTATATCATATTTGTAATAATACGGAACTATTGAGAATTAAGGAAATAAATAAAAATAGATTAAAAGATTCTAAAATTTTTATTTCAACTAGATTTTCTAAATTGTTTTACTTGCTACAATTTCAATGTAATAAATATCTGTAGTCGATTATTATTAAAAAAATTAAAAATTAAAAAAAAAAATTACATTACTTATTTATATAGAAAATAGTTTGTAATACGTTGAGCTAAAATAATATGAATCATTTTTAGAGACGAAAGATACTTTTTTGAAGAATGATAACGCAATTAACAGCTAAATGTTGATGAATTACGGAGTCATGACTGCAAACTAACTGATTTGTTCTCAATAATACAGCAAAAAACAAAACAAAAAAAAAAACACTGCATAGTTATGGCCATAAAAAAAAGTAACGTATTTCTAGGGTTAAAAATAATTTCTGAGGGTTTCTAGATAGAATTCGTTTACAATTTTTATTCTCTAAGGAACAGTGCCACCTTAACAAGCATTCTGTTAATGTACTATCAGAAATTATTTTTAACTAAGCCTGCATGGATTTCAAACTTTTGCGAATGTGAACATAATGGGACTGCTAAGTGTATGTGTATATATATATATCCTAAACTTTCTACTACTCCTGAGTCATAAGATCTAATAAAGATAAATGTCAGAAAAAAAAATTGTAAAATCATCATCATCAAGGAAACAGTAACGACTGTAGCAAGCTCATGAAAATTCGTTATAAAAACAGCTATTGAACTAGTAGCCAGATAGGAAAATACAAGGAGTCTGTTATTGTGGATTCTCATATTTTAAGAAGTATAAGAGTCTTAAAGGATAATTACCTCATATCTACAAATGCTATGGCATGAAGGTGTATGTATATATAATTTGTATATATACATTTTCAAAGGTGTTTTGTTTTGTTGTTTTTTTTATGTTGGCAAAACATATCTCCCTTTGATGAATAAGTTGGATAAAGTGATGCCGGCCTAACCTTATTAATTTCATTCAGCTCAATAGTGAAGTATAGTCTGAATAAGAATAGCAAACCCTTTGTACATTATGATAATTAAACGCATCTACAGGCTTGCATTGCAAAAAAGCTTCCTCTTGTTTAGTTAGAGGTCTTGCTAAAGAAAGGGGGAAAGAAGCTTGTCAATGTTTCTCGGAAGACACCGCCTTGTATGCAGGATGTACCAAGGAGATGGTAAAGAATTTAAAACCGAAGTTCCTCTGCCACCGAGACATCGCTATTTGAATTAGCTAATTCGTAATCAATGGTTGTGATGAATACGCCTGTCATTCATTGATGATGTCTGCTCGTGCCTAGGAAATGAGCAGACTCGAAAGGAGTCCTGAGAAAATTAATAATGTTCCCAGGAGGCGCCTTAAGTTTATGCATTTACCAATTCATCAAACTTTCCACTATTTATTTATTTAAACATAATTTATTTAAAATAGTATCTGAAGAGCGTGCATTTGTTGAAGATGATTTATGTCTTGAAAGATACCAGAAATCGGCACTAATAATAAAACCAATCTAAAATAATGGATTCAAATGAACCAGAAAATAAAATGATCTTTTGCAATAAATAATGCACAAAAATATACATTTTATTTTTTAATTTAGGATTTACTGAATTAGATTTCAATGAATACATGAACTGTGTGATTAATGATATTTATTTATAAGTTCCTAATGTTTCAGGATGGTATTCTCACATAAAAATGAATAAGTTTTAAACTGCTTTTACGTTTAATTCAAATATCAGGATTATGTGTTAAATATATTTTGACGGCCTTTAGAAAGAGTTAAGGCGTCACCTTAGCTACCGCGAGTTACATATCACAAAAAATCAGTGAAGACTAAAATGACTTTATTCTAACATATTTACAAGAACTACATATTACTGTTACTGTTACAGAGTGTCTCTCTTCTACTAACTTCTTACCTAGCTATCTAGTCTAGGAAATATATATGAACACTTGAGAAGAGAGGGTAGGAGGAATAGTGAAATAGGAAAAGGGGTTTGGACCAATCAGATAATTTAGGAAATATCTGGAAGGGGAAAAAAGGCGTGGTGAGAATTTGGGTAGCCGGAATTCTAAGAAAAAGACCATGACCTAAGACTTGTGTGTACTGACTTACATATGTTAACCATAAAATAGTTTGACTGATGCCATGAAGTCCATTGTGAGATGACAGCATGTACCTGCCTATGTGTCAGCCCTTACTATTGATATAGGATACTAAGGGCTTGAAAGGGCTGTTAGAAGGGTCTGAAGGGCCTTCTGGGAACATAGTCGTTTTTATTGGTTTGTTTTCTATAAAATTGTTAGAAAATGTGAACATATGGAACCATACGTCTAAAGTGACATAGGTTCAGTTGGGCAAGGGGCAATTGTTTAAATTTATAATACCGGTTCCTTAACTCGCGTAACTGCAGGTGCTGCAGCTCGATTTTGTTCAGTGCGAGTTAACTTTTATTTAAGTGCGCCTCTAGTGAATGAAAACTTGACCAGCCTATTCCTGTTAGAACAGAGTGGTAACCTTTTAGATAACCAATTGTATGTCATAAATGGCTAGGAAAGAGGTAAAAAAAAAAAAAAAAAGTGATGACCTTATGACTCTTACTAATTTCAATTACAATTTTTAAATAGCTAAAGTTTCGGCCAATTTATGAAAACTATATACTTTTTTTTTTTCAACTTTGAACATTCACCTAATCTTCCGAATAATAACTGACATCTAGTAAATTTGGTAATAACAATCCTATTAATGAGTCGTTTCTTAATAGACAACTCATTCATTAAAGCATAAAACCATCGACTTTACATGAGACTGGATATATCGCCAATTTATCCATAAGGAATTCCTTTCCCCAAATTTAGTCCACCATATCACTATACAACTGAAATAGTTGTAATCTACAAGAGCTTAAATTTTTTCAACCCATAAATAAATCAAAATATTCTATACTCAATAAAGCCAGAAAATAGAAATGGTATTTCAGTGTTTTTCGTCTAGATCCTGGGAACTGCGGAATAACCGATAACCAATAGGCTAATCGATCAGCAAAGGTGACGATTTCCGATTTCTAAAACGCTCTAATTTTTACTATAAAATTTAAATAAATTAATTAATAATTCTATAAAACAAAAAATCCAACTTTACCACAAGTTCCCAAGACTTCATGCCCTTGCCCCCGTTTAGTGGGAGGTCGATGGTAAGGTCTAAAATTCTAGAATTAAAAAGACTATCCATTGCGAATCCAAAAAATAAGGCAATAGTGACCAATATAAAATAAAGAAATCTGCAAAAAAAATAATAGCAATTAAAAGCACAATATAATTGTTTTTATTATTTTTTTTAGTTATATCTGTATTTTTAAAATTATTTTAATCAGCTATAATCTAAAAAAGATAATATACAATATACTAACTTTGATTTTTTGTGTTCAATAATTCCCTTTTATAACACAAAAATGAAGATTAAAGTGTATTGGTCTTTAATTTTTATATTTATTTTTGTGAATATGGTATCTCAATATATTCTTGACGAACTTTGAGTAAAACCTTCGTTCTAAAACTTTAACTATGGTTCCCATTATTTTAGAACTCCCGCTGGTGTAAGGTGGTTAAATAATGGGTTAGCCAAATGTTAGTAAATATCGAAACTATTTAACTGCCGCTTAACAATAAAACCTCTTATTCTTGGCAAGTTAAAGAGTTTTCGGAGTCATTATTTTTTTCATTGAAATCACAATAACAGTTTTCCTAATCTTTTTATTCTGGATAAATTATAATTTGCTCCCTTTTATTTATTTTATGCTTTGGGATAGAACCTATTATCAGCAATAAATAATAAATTATAATAATTTGTGTTGGGATTAGGCCAATCGTTTTGAGCTTAATGCATGATCAGATCCTTCAATGTACAGAAATTTATGTACGTTTAGATTCAGGCTTCGTGTAACCAAAATATTAATCATAAATACATAATCAGACAGATCTAAAATGGAAGTTCGTATCTGCATACGTTCCCATAATTCAGCGAAGGACAACAAATCGGTCTGATAGCCGGAAGGAGTTGAATATTTCTAATCAAGCAATAACTTTTAATGCTCTTATCGATGAATATATCGAGTCGGTTGACCCGAAGGTATATCTAATATGGATTGTCGTTGATTAAGCTATTTTTGAATCGAGTATGGCAGAATGATTAAAACATTGTGATAGAGATTCATGACATTTTTTTA
>NW_027115338.1:311551-311975 GCF_000696795.3 Halyomorpha halys | reverse complement strand
ATATATACGTTCTTTCTTTCCAAACTCCTTACCCATCCTAACCCATTAGTTCTTAATCTCTCATCCTTAACAATCCTCCGTAGCATCTGAAAAGAAGATGGCCTTGAGATCTTCTAATTTAAATTAATGATTGGGTGGTTCCTTCCCAACATTACCAAGTGTTGGAAATTTTAATTAAATTTACTTATTGATAGTTTTTTTTTGTACAGTTGTTCATTTTAATTAATAAATTAAATTAATAAATACAAATTATTTATTATTAATTTAATTTATGAGGTAATTTTGATTTTTGGGATCAGTACCGGGAGTTTCCTTTAGTTGGTTGTTATCTGGTTTCCAAATTTACAATTTAACCACCCCTGTTGAACAGATCCGCTACCTTGGACTACATCTGGACAAACGACTAACCTGGAATCCTCACACA
>NW_027115338.1:308401-310986 GCF_000696795.3 Halyomorpha halys | reverse complement strand
CGAACCAGATATCAATCCTTCCATTACAAACTTCCTAACCACTCAATCCCATTAGTTTCTAATCTTGCTTCCTCTTTTATTCCGGGCAATCCTCTGAGGCGTCTGACAAGAAGATGGCCTCGAGACCTTATATTGTATAAATATTTTTAGAGTACTACCAATGGGTAATTTCTCTACATGCTTGTACCATACTATTATTATTTCCTCAAACTTACTTGATGTATTTATGTATAGTTGTAAATATCAATAAATAAATTTTAAAAAACAAAAAAAAAATAATTTAACCGAAGTGGAACAAATAAATAATATTTTTAGTACTTTTCCTAGTGACGAAAGCTATCATTTGGCTTCAAATTGACTTAAAATCACCTGGGAGTTCTCCTAACATTTATACACTGACATGAGCAGAGAAAATCATTAAATGCTTATAACACAAAGAAAAAAAAATACTTCATGGTGATGTTCACTGGTTTTGATTTTGCAATGATTTATCAGGATTAAATGTGTGATCACAATATATACACAAAGATACAATATCACTGCTTTGTTTAAATAGCTGGGGTTTGTTGTTTCTTATTTTGCGTTTGAGGTTTTCAATAGATTGTATCATAGACTAGGGACTTAATTTGCAAAAACTCTAAAATCTTTAGGAAAGTCTGTAGGACCTTAGCAAATAAACTAATCTCAGTCTACATTATTATATTTGGAATATGTCCAATTCCAAATAAAATCAAAAAATATTTGTGAATGAGTCTAAATCAAGTAACGACATGCTCTGTTTTGTTTTGATTACGTTTCTAACAGTGTTGTTAGTACAAATATAGTTTCCTTGTGAAGGGTAATGCCAAATATATTAATGTTCACATGTACATATTATATAATGTTATTTTATCTGAGGCACAGGTTGTTCCTTTTTTATCTACCAATTGCTTGTCAAATAGCTAAAGAAAAACCCTTATCAGTGTACTAAATGCAGACATTTTAGCTTCTCATTTACTTTTTTCTTCCATTTAATACAGAGAATAATAAAGTCAGAGCAAAGACAAAAGGGTGTATTTTACAGTTGGCACAAGTTGATTAAACCTCGTCCAATTAGGCGAGAAAGCCGTCTCACTGAGCAAATGGAACTTTTACTTATTTGCCACAGTTGCTGTAATGTCTGTTCAGATGGTAGTAATTTATTGCGATTTTTATTTTTTTTCATTTACATAACTAAAGGTGAAATATATAGAAAGGGAAGTATAGTATTATTTTAATTTAAAATCGCCCCACGAAAATCTTTAAATATTGAGTAATATATATAACTCAAGCAGGAGATAAGTAAAGAAATAATTAATGATGACTATTTGTGGATGTTCCGGCTGGGGAGAAAATTGTTTTCTGTTATACTGTAGCCGTGAGTCACCTTTTATGGGTTCTTGGAGCCCTCCTGGGGTCCACCCAGCCTCTTTAATTGGGTACCCTTTATTGGGTAAAAATCTGGCGGTCGAACGTGATTCTGACTATCACCTCCTTGCATAACAATTGGTCTAGTAACAGTCAGTATACTTCTTTACAAAGTACTGAACCCCTGACCCTTCATGGGATGTAGCGGTACTGATTTAATTTAATTTTAATTTGTGAATTTAGGTAAGTAAAACCTAGATACAAAACAATGTTCGCACCATAGGTAGCCAATTGATATACCTAGCTCATTTAGGGACGTGAAGGACGTGCGGGTTGGAGCGCAAGTTCCATTGCGCTAGGTTAGGAACGTTGTGGGTTTGATTCTCACCTGGGGCTGTTAACATTCATTTTTCGGCGGTCTCACCTTGGTTAATACGTGGCGGCACTCAGGTAGCCGCCAGGGGTTGGCAAAAAGGACCACTAGGTTCACTTGCCGGACTTGTTCCATATTTACTAAATTGAGTACTTCAATCTAATTCGAGAGTTCAAATTAATATTGAATTCGAAAATCTAAGATAGATGTGGTTAGAGCAGTACTGCCGATTCTCTCAACCAAAAAGTACCTGTCCAGTGCCTTAAAAATACCCGTTTTATTCACCACATTACCCACTCATGTAGAATCTTTTATGAACTGAAACTGTACGATTGTCACAGTCATGACTTTACTGTAGCACTAGCCCTGGCGTGATAGCTGATAATACGAGTAATGTCAGTAAAACTACTGTCACGGTGTAACAATCATATGACCTTGATAGTGAACTATTGTACTATCGTTTCCGTTATTCTGGCAAAAGTATTAGCCATTTGCAAGGCGTAAGTATTATAATAGTTACAGTTAGGACAATATTTACTATCATGACAGTTTCAGTATTGTAACAATAATGTCTCACTGTATAACTGTCGCACTGTAGGTGGGAAAATATTGTTCCTATATATTTTCTCAAAAATTAGCCCCTGTAATTTTTTCTCGAAAGTAAAATTAATTTTTTTTTTTTGAAGTTTAGTACAAAATTTAAAGTTAAAATTTGGAATTTTTGACAACGAAAAGTATAACAAGTTGAATTATTTATAACATTGCACGGTAATATATAAATTTTCATCATGCTTTACTTTATTAATATTAATAGATCATTTAAATG
>NW_027115338.1:305531-308351 GCF_000696795.3 Halyomorpha halys | reverse complement strand
TTTTTCTTTGTATAACATGAACTTTTGAACATATTGGAAATTATGAAAGATTTAATTTTTATTTACTACGCTAAACCGTAGTAGAACCCAAAATACAGTTTAAAAATACCAGGATATCAGGCAGAGGTGGGTATTCGACTATGGTTGATCCTATGAACATAGCCACCTAATATCAGAGATGGGCAAAATTAGCTACTATTGAAACTAACAGCTAAAATTACCAAGGATACGACCCTTATTCATGGAATGAATCATTGATAAATAAATATCGTAGGGGTAAAATAGAAAGAGTAAAAAATTATCTATCTATTATCTAATAGTTGAAACTAATAGCTATAATTATCATAAATACGATGTTTATTCAGCAATGGTCCGAATAAGGGTCGAATCCATGGAAATATTAGCTATTAGTTTCAACAATAGCTAATTTTGCCCATCTCTGATATTAGGTGGCTATGTTCATAGGATCAACCATAGTCCAATATTTTTAGTTCGAAAAAACATTCGAATTAGAAAATTATTGACTCTTTCTATTCAAATCCTTCTTTCTCTTCTAAGCCGTTCATTGGCAAAGGCGAAAATTTTTTTTCTTTAAAATAAGCATTAGACGACAAAGAATTTTGTGAAAAACAGTTATCCTGTATTATTTTGGCTGGATTTTACATCCAATCTAAACACTTTTGGGAACAGATTTGTTAAGAACTTTTGTAATTGTACCATTGCATTTAGTGTAAGATTGATTTTAAAATAGAAAAGAACCTTAAGATAGAAGTCGTGAAATGATAAACATACTAATTCTTAACTCCCGCGACACTGCTAAAATTGAAATTACGAATATTTATTTCCTTTTTTTAATTGAAATTGTGATGTAGATTCGATCCCTCAAGTTTCCAAGTTACTTGTTGGACCTAGATATATGGCGTACATTTCATAAAGTATATAACTGAATCCACATGGTCCAGCTTGTTTTATATCATAGAGATGTTGAGAAATAGATAGTGATTATTAATTACTCTCTTTTTGTTCTTATAATATTCCCGATCATTAATATCTTTGAAGAAATATTATAGGGGAGAATTTAACCCTTTTTGAGTCACTTCTTACAAAAGCTGACCAAAAGCCGATAAAATTCCTGAAGGCTAGTGGTTGACCCCTGTTTGATCCTTCTATTATATATAAGATTACTCTAACTGGATCCCTCTCCCCATAACGGTAATGCGTTTGGCGGCTTATTCTGTTAGTGGTCGTGGTTGGAATTGTCGCCTCTCTTAACCCCTCACCCTTTTTCTTTCCACTTTCTTCTATTTCAGAATTTTTATTTCTTCTACTCAGCTCTTGAAATTGGAGACTGTATCCTTTTAAAAAAATTAATTGTATCAACAGTTTAACCCATCAATCTAAAAGAAGTGTAGTGTATTCAATAATACTTTTGTGAGCAATTGCTATTTACTAATAATTTAGTAAAGACTATCATCACAAATTTATCAAAACAACTTAATATTTTATCACGTAATTTCCCATGCAATTTCAGTTTTTCTATTATATTCTTTACTATTAATATATCTTAAGAAATATTACAGGAAAACCCTTTTTTATTTTTGAAAAACATTTAATATATATTAAAAATGTTTTAGAGATTGCTATTGAGCTGCGAATTTTTCTAAATAATTGATTTTTTAATATTTGTATGAAATTCAATTATATTATAATTCCTAAATTGTTTTAAACTATTGATTAAATTACAATGTTACGGGTATATTATCATTCATCTTTCATCTCAATTCATTCATTACACACTAATTAGGAATTCGATGATGGGAGTTTTTTATATCCAGACGCGCGCTTGACATTATCATGGGCTTTTAGTGATGTGGCTTAGAGCTACATTTTAAGATCACCATGGCATGGCTGATCAAAACTAGGAGCCCAATTTACATTTTTTTACCTGAATATAGTTCCGGGCAATTTTTTATTTATTTATTGACATCTACAACTGTATATAAAATACAACAAACAAATCTTAAGTACAGCATGTAGAGAAACTACCCATTGGTAGAAATCTAAAAAAAATGTTTTCAATATATGATAACGAGGCCATCTTCTCTTCAGGCGCCTCGGAGGATTGCGAGGAATGGAGGAGGAAGCAAGGTCAGAAACTAGTGGGTTTGGGTGGTTAGGGAGCTTATAATCGGGTTCGGGCTAGATCAGTTACGCATGGAATATTGAGGTCTTTATTTGTAACAAAGTAAGGAGCATTGAGGATTTTACGAAGGATTTTGGATTGGATACGAGAGGAATTCGGAGGGTTAGTGGAGCCCCAAAGCTCAACTCCGTATGTCCAGATGGATCTTATTATTGTCATGTAAATCAATATTTTGCAATGGGTTGGAAGTTTAGACAGTTTTTCTAGTATGGGCTGTAAGAGTCGGAATCTGCGTGGTTTCCTGTCTTTTCAGTCTTGTGTGAGGATTCCAGGTTAGTCGTTTGTCAAGGTGTAGTCCAAGATAACGAGTCTGTTTTACAGGGGTAAGAACCACATTATTAAAGTATGATGTAGGACAGTCAGGAGATTTACGACGAAGTGTAGGTTTACGACGAAGGCGATTATTTTTTATCCTCTGATTTTGGTATCATTCTTCGAGGGTTGTGATATTAGACTGGAGAGTTTGGAATCCAATCAAAGGGTTATTATTAACTGTGAGCTCACACCGGGAAATTTAATAGTATTATTTAACTTTGAAATCCCTGTTTATTCTATAAACATATAAGCTTATCAAATTATATTATGATCTTCATGAAGTAATTGATTTATTATTAATT
>NW_027115338.1:294004-304540 GCF_000696795.3 Halyomorpha halys | reverse complement strand
AACTATTACATGCACGGACACCTTCTGGAGAAGTCAATTTAATCCCGTATATACAAATTACAGCCAAGGAACAAACAAAGAAACCAGAAAGGTCAATTTGAAATTAAACATAAAAAATATATATTTAAATGAACTAAAAAAATAAAATAAATATCATTCATAAAATGTCAACTAGATTTTCGTTGAAATGTGATTTGCAAATCAATTGATTGAAAAATTAATTTTAATTTAAACAACAATCTATATAAATTTTAAATTAGGAAACGCAAGTCTTAAAAGCTAACATTTTTTTTTCAGAAACGTAGTTGTACGTATTTAAAAAAATAAGTAAATAAAAAAGAGTTACAGGATTTCCTAAGTACATTGTTTGTTTTTGTAATCTTTGACTGATAATACATTAAATACAATAATCCTCCAAAAACTGACCACAGCTATGTGATACAATTTTAATCATATAAAGAACTTTATTTAAATTTTATTTTTTTACCACGTTTAATTATCTAGCGCTGTATTTTATTACTATAATATGGTATGAATTTATCCTTAAAAAATAATTTAAAAAAACTGAAATCCATCAGCTTTCAAAGGTAGTGAAACAAATAATGTCATAAAAACCAAAAATAACAGTTAAAACTAATAGTACATGTAAATTCAAATTAAATTAATGTTTCTTCCAAGTAATAATGTTAAAAGTTGTTTACAGGAAATCAAAATAGTTTTGTATTTTAACATGTGTTATGTAGACTATACGATGTATAAAAATAAAATATTTAATAACTTTACATCAGATTTCTAAATGGAACGTAAGTGTATGACATGAGTACTTATAGCACTTAAAATATTTTAAGCAATTATTATCATTAATTTTAAAAAAAATGTCCACTTATGCTTCAATTATTATTATCACGCTCATTGAATTATTATTAATGAAATACATAAAGCCATATACATAGTTCTTTTTAGTACATTCTTCAAAATTTAATTGATTCTTCATTCTCAATGTGTTTGAGTGAAAGAGTTTTGCTGTTAATAACTTTCATTCCTTACAAGGAAGAAATTTATAAAGTTGTTTATGATTTTTTTTTATTCATTAATTTTCCGAAATTCGTTTCGATTTTAAATCTTCATTTACTTCTATCCCATAAGAAATCTTTTAATGCCGGTTCGATAAAACCTCAAGGCTCTAGGCTCAATAAATGGATGACTTATGAAGAATCTGGAAATTAGTTTCAAGACGTTTTAGTGTAACTAATGCTCACTAATCTTAATCCCGGCAGTCAATTACAATATACTATGCTTTACACTTTACTATGAGATAAACAGATAATTATTAATGTGGCGTTTCCTAATATTTATTTTTGTAAAATTATATTTTATGGACAAAAGTACATAAATGACTCCTCCTCCTTTTTTAGAATAAATATATTTCCATAGAAATTAATGGTGACAGTAAATTGCAAAAAAGTGTACGAAATGCTATTTTTATTTTGCAAACCTTTATTTGGAAATTATGTACTATAAATAAAACATATATATGTACATATTTATAGTATATTTTAATTTCATGTGCGTAATAGATTCTTTGTAAAAAAACCTAATAATGAAGTTTTATAATGAAGTATCATCATTGCCAATCTATAAAAAAGTAAAATTGACAGGGAAAATTAAATAAGCTCGCTTCTAACAGGCCTCAGCAATATTTCAATTAATACACAATAAATATTCACTAAAAACCAATTAAACATCATCACGAAAATAAAATTAATTACAGAAATAATTAAATATGAATAAACCCAAAGGCATGAATATTTATAAAGTTCATTTAAATACTTATTTGATTAATTACTGTAAGATTAAGTACCAAACTCAATTATATATTTAAAATTATTCTGCTTTTTTTTCTAAATGGAATGAGCGGGCAGGTTCGAATCACGTTAAGATTATAAAAATGTCGATTATAAAAAAAGGCTTGATGCGTCATATATACGTCAATCGAAGAGTGTTTTCCACTTTTATAAAAGTAAAATACGTATGAATTATCAACTAATATAATTTTAAAATAAAACAGCTGTTCGTCTAGTTGTATATTTATTTATATATAAATAAATCACTAAAAAACTAAAAGAAAATTTAAGGATAGCAGAATAAAATCGCTATTAAAAAGTTTTTAGCTCATTAACTCATTGGCTCCTTGGCGGAATGAGGTATAAAACAAAATAAATAAAAAATATACATTAGTTCAAATTTCACTTATGCTCAAATCATTAGGACTGTAGAGCTGATTTTTACCGTGATGGATGCATTGTTTCATATTGTACTACACTCAGGGTGTAAGGGACGAAATTATGGTGGGAGAAAAATTTTGTGAGCATATCTTGTCCAATCTTTAATATTAAATCATGATGAAACGTCCCATTTCTCGGTAATAAAAAAAGATTCAGCATGTTACTTTTTTAAAAAAAAAAAACTTAAAAAAGATTTAAAGCTACTAAATGCTAATTGGCCTTTTTTCTGAGCGAAAAATTGTTTAAAAAATAAAATAAAAATCAACTCATGAATGTTACGTTACCTTTTATAAATCTTCAGTCATTTTGGAACTAAGTAAAAATACATTTATCAAATTTAAAACTCGCGTCCACATCACAGCCCTCGAAGAATGGTGTCGTAATTGGAGGATTAATACAAATCCCAACATATCCCATCAAATTACCTTTACCCTACGTCGTAAACCTACTGACTGCCCTACAGTGTACTTCAATAATGTTGCCCTTACCACTGTTGATCCGCTATCTTGGACTACACCTGGACAAACGACTAACCTGGAATGAGGATTGTGTGAGGACACAAGACTGAAAAGACAGGAAACTGCACGTCGATTACAATTATTTCAGCACTTACTAGACAAACGGTCCAAACTTCCAATTCATTACAAAAGACTGATTTACATGACAATTATAAGGCCCATCTGGACATACGAAGTTGAGCTTTTGGGCTCCACTAAACCTTCGAATTCCTCTCGTATCCAATCCTTACAATCCAAAATCCTTCGTAAAATCCTAAATGCTCCCTACTTTGTCACAAATAAAATCATCCACAAAGACCTAAATGTTCCATTTGTAACCGATCTAACTCGAACCAGATATCAATCCTTCCATTACAAACTCCCAAACCACTCAAACCCATTATTTTCTAATCTTGCTTCCTCTTTTATTCCTCGCAATCCTCCGAGGCGTCTGAAAAGAAGATGGCCTCGAGACCTTATATTGTAAAAATGTTTTTAGAGTGCTACCATTGGGTAGTTTCTCAACTTTCTTGTACCATACCATTATGATTTCTTCAAATTTACTTGATGTATTTATGTACAGTTGTAAATATCAACAAATAAATTAAAAAAAAAAAACAAAAAAAAAAAAAGTTGCGTAACTTGTACCACTTGCTACGTTTTTTGAAAACTATAATTTCTTATCGCCTAACATTGTGGATTGTAGAAAATGAGGAAATTTAAATAGAAGCCTTTCATGATTTTCATGATTGTTACCTTCGGTTCAAGGTAGCATAACTAAAGTTATGCTACTCTCAGTAGGGGAACTGACACAAAAGAAATTGGTTGTGTCTGGTTTTACCTTCACCCATGATTTGTCATGTTCTTCAAGACATCGGAGTGGACGTTTTTCTAAATTGATCAAAAGGTTTAAGTATCGTAAAATTACAAGTTTTATAGTAAAAAATATTTTATGATAATTGCACATTAATATTTATGTATTAAAAGCTGGAAGATCGCTCCACTGTGAAATGTATTTATTATATGCTGCTGAATTTGACTTTTATGAAAAATAAATCACTTTAGAAACCTAAAAAATGGCTTTCTGTATTCTGGAAGATTAACATGGTCAGTGAAGTACTGTTAGAGAGGTTAGTATCAAATTACTGCTCTTTAGTATTAGCTGAGGCAGTCTGTCTCTCCTCCTATACTGTGGTGCAGAATTCCAAATAAGGACTTATTCCTAAGGATGTAGTCCAGCAATAAAGAAAGGAAACATTATACCTTGGTCCTACAAAGTAAAATATTGTCTGGTCCGATTGTATACAGCAATTTGAAAAAAAAAAAAGAAAAGAAAATCAAGATATACGTTAAGGATACCTTGATGGGAATGACGGATATAAATATATGATCTAAAATTTGCCGAATCATTTGTGATATATATTATTGTTTCATTTGACATTTAGTTTCAATAAAGATAATATTTAACACTATTATATTTTTATATCATTTCTTTTTTTCAACCAACAAAATTCTGGCAACTTCACTGCATAATTTTAATTAGTTTTATCTGCAAAAATAATTATTAATTAATGAATTTATAAAGACAGCTTTTCCTTGTTTCCATTTTCTTCTTCCAATATGATGATCACTAATAAAGGATTTTACAATAAAAAAAACAACAAATCGTAATTTAAATATACCTCTTCATATACAGGAAAACTATTCGTTATTATAGTCTATATAAAAAGATATTATAATTCGTCTTTATAAAGAATAAATATATTTATGTTAAAATAATGTTTAAACATCTCGAGATAACCTCTTAAATATCATTTTTCAAAGAAACCACTTAAAAGAAGTTATTAAATAAAATAAATAAAGAAAAACTAATTATAAAGATTACTTATTATTTCGTTCATGGTAAACAAAACAAAATTGGCAGAATGTTTAAATGCAATACATAAATATAAATTAACTTTAAATTAATAAATACTTGAAAGATGTGAGGAATAATGTTATTCTTATAATGCCAAGCATATTACCAACCAAACCAAATTATAAGGAAGTCAATTTTTTTAAATATTATATATCTAAGACTGTTGTTTTCTTATAAACATTGTCCTTCTTTCTAGTGTACGCTGTTAGATTTTTTACTAGTGCAATAAACCTTAAAAACCTCAGATATTCGTTAGCAAGTTGGGGTAATTAAAATGATAAAGAACGCCTAGAACTCAGAGAAAAGTGACAGGAAGTTCAAGATTTCTTTCCTACGAAAAAAACTTTTTCAACCCCGTTGAGTGTAATTTACGTTATTCTTTTTAAATTGAAATATTAATTAATATCATTTTCTGGAACCATTTGTCTTCAAGATAACTCTTAAAAAAAATAATGCATTTGAAACTATATTTTATTTTTTCAAATTCATTCCATATAACCATTGAAAATTATTATGTAAAAACAATACATGTTTATTTTCAAAATATGAACATTTATGAAAAACTAACTAATTAAACAAATTGTAATATTTAATAGAACTTTCGATAAACTAAAATTTCTTTAGTCAAAACCTCACCAATGCGCGTTTAGAAAATCTTTTATGATACTCAGCCAGAACGTAAATAAGATTGTTTTATATAATTTTACTATATCTTCATTTTTAGATTATTTATTATTTGATCCTTCTTTACGTATACAGTCAAATATTTTTTTCTCTCATAAGTGGATCCTTAGAATATCTGGGATTGAAAATAATAATTTTGAATTGCAATGACGTTAAACGTCGTGAAAAAAACTTGATTTGTAATCTTTTTATTTTTAATACAATCCGTTATGAGTGATTTGCAGGACCTTGATGTGAAATGGAATCATATTTTGGTAATTGTATAAGATGGATTTATTAAGGTTTCAAAATTGTTTAATTAACTGAAACCTATATTTCCTCTTTTATTTTTTATTTTAAATGGAGCTTATCTTGATGATCTTAAATATACTATAAATAAAATTATCATTACACAGAAAATATACAGGGGGTTTATATATACAGTGTAATTTTGATAAACAGAACTAATTGCTGCTTGGTGTTCGGATTAGGAAAAATATTTTTATTTATTTAATTTTTTTTACATTCTTTATTTAATCCAAAAACATATTATGAACACTTTCATGAGAATTAGATTACTTTATATTGAGCTGTGTAACAATTTCCAATTTTGATTTTCACGATGATTACATTAACATTCCTATAAATTTAAAAGTTAAAAATCTCTGTCACATATGTGCTGTTTAATTTTAAAACAATAATTTTATATTTTGTGTACGCCCGTTTGGATTACCGAAATTACACTGCATGTTGATTTGACTGTAATATACTGTCTGATATGATTATAATGTTATTTAGTAACTCTTGGTCTCGGATGTGCTGTTATACGGTTGCATTAGAATAATTTCGCAATTTTAAACCATGCAGATACCCGAAAGATGACATTGTAATCATTTTTGTTTTGTTTTCCATCATTTTTATCATCCTTCTTAATGTATATTATCTTGTTCTTTTTCACTATATCGCTTTATGGAATAGAAAAAGATGAAATAATAATTCTATTACTAAACTTTGATTAAAGTTAGGAAGTAGTTAAGGTCAAGGTTTGACAATTTAACACATATTTATTATCCCTAAAAGGTTTTTTTTTTTTTGTTTCTGCTAGCCGGGTATTTTTAATACACGAGTGATGTCAAAAAGTATGAAGAATTAACAAATTTACGGACAAAAAAAAATATATATATAGTAGGAACTTAGGTCTGAAATGTGAATTTGTTTTCCGTCAGTTCGGATTACTGGAGTGTTAACTCAACTAATTCATCTTTGCAAATCACCAACTGCTAGAAGATAATGAATTTTAAGGCATACAAATCACATAACTCTTCCCAAGTGAATCTCCATATCGTGCGATAGGTATATGTATTAGGATTTAATGTGGGCGGAGCAAATAGACTATTTAAAGTAGGTCCAAGTAAATAAGCATGTAAATTGAGCCAGTTTAATGCAGGAATGCTATTACTGAATGCACCTCCGCTCACTTAGTCCACCAAGTTACGCCATATATTTCATTTAAAGTGCATTCAGATACTTAATAAATGCACATCCCACATTCGTCAGGGTCTCGAGTAGCTAATAAAATTGATAGCAGAAGAATTTATCTTGATAATAAATAATTCACAGAAAATTATTTTCTCTTAAACCTTAACTGCTTAGCTACTGACATTTAAGATTAAAATAATAAACAAGATTACTGTCAAACCGAGCTCTTTTCTTATCATTTTGATTTATTTTTTTAAAACTTTTTTTAATTAACAAATGTCGTACAATTGTTTTAATAAAATATTTAAATCATATTTTTAATAACAATAGTAACTTCATTTTATTTATTAATTCAATCTTTTATTGAATGAAAAATTTATCCATAAAATGTACATATTTTATAATACATGTTAGTTGTAATTTTATTTATTAATAAATAATACAATCTCCAACAATGATGCGGCAATAAGTGATCACATTGCATAAAAATAAATTAAATCTCTGTATGTATATAAACAGAAAGATAAATAAAATGAACATAATTAAACTATGAACATGAAGAAATATGAATAAAATAAAATAAGTAAAATTTTAAACTAATACAACAAGAAAAAAGATAATTAACACATTTACACTATTTTGTACAATATTTAGAATCTCGAGCTGAGGATCTCCAGAGCCTACTCTATCCCCAACACATGAGGAGTAGAGCAGGGTTCTTTGAGATACCAGCGCAACCCTCTCACTGCGTAACAGGTAATAAGCCAGTGGAGGCTGAGTTAGTGCGTTAAAGCCACAAGCACATTGCCGATTTTATTTTACAATAGGTCTCTTGGCTAGTGCCGTTGGTGGATTGCAGGGATGGTGGAACTGGATAAGGAACGAACCAAAGGATTAGGATGATTAAAAAGACTCATATGGAATTTTGAGAATGTGGTTGGTATGAGTTCAAGGAAGAAAGGAGATATGAAGGCCATGGTATAGTTTATAATCTCATTAGTAATTTAAATAAATATCATAAAGTTGTTGCAGTACAACTATTAAAAAAAAAAAAAATTGTGCCAGGTTTGGGACTGGTCGACAGCACCTCTGGAAACGAAATAATGCATTTTGAATTTTATTAATAATGGTCATTCGTTCTCTCTTATAGCGTAAGACAGACAATGTTAGTTCCAGGATAATAATAGAATTAGAATTGTACAGTTATTTCTTAACTAAGACAATTATAGCATGAAACTTTTACAATTGTAACAGGAGATAATGCGATTACAGGAAATCACTCAATAGGACGGGTATTGCCGGGAATGTTACTATTGTAAGCTCCTATTTTCCTATCACAATATAAAATTTTTTTGATAGAATTTACCAGTGTCCCTCCCTTAACCACACTCATTCCATCTCCGTTACGAAATCGAATTATAAGAGTGGTAGAAAGTCAGTAAAACAGTTTCTCTTCAATATCTGGTCTATGAATTAAAGTTTCCAGGGGGAGAGAGGGAGCAGGTACGAGGAACCAAACATAAACGTTGAAGGTATATCAAATTGTAAAGATGGTCACACAAGTCTTTCGAAGCGACAAATGTTGTTCTTACAATTAATGCGATTTAAATCCTCACTACTTAAAAATTAATTTAAATTTATAATTTGACTTCACCATGATCTGAAAACCTGATTGATTTTAATTATCTGTTTCGTGTGACTGTTTGGAGGTCAAAATGTAACTGATAATAAATAAAAAAAAGTTAATATGACAGAAGATTAACGAAACTTTTGGTAGAAAAGGTTTGTTTCCAACTGCTTTTCCTAAAGTAGGTTTTCAATAAATTGTTTTTTACTGTTTTGAGTAGCATATAGCATTTTTTCCATATAATACTGAGTCTACGTACCTTCATTGAGATAGCCTATTAGTGAAGATAATAAGTTGTACTTCGGATAACCATTTCGCTAATTTTATGTTTTAAGTATTCACATTTCATTCCGATTTAATTTTTATTTTTTAATTATTCGTTTCAGTTATTTTTCAGACGAAAGTTGTAATCAACATTAATACTACCCCTAATTCTATTATACTTCTAAAACCAACTAAAACTCTTTTAATTAAAAGCCAACTTCTTAACGAGATCTAGACCAGTCAAGTTGGCCATTATCTCCAGATAGTGCTACTTTGCATTACGTTGGCGGTAATCCTGTTAAAAGAATATTAATACGCAATCATTTTGATGAATCTGTTAGCTTGGATTAGTTGACAGGTGACTTAATTTTCCTCTTTAAAAATATATTCTTAATATATTTTGACCTATATAAATATATATTCATAACCAAAACAATTAAATTCGACACAATTAAAACTAATTCTTTTATGATTTTGTTATAATTAATATTAAAAAAATTACTTATTTTGTAGCTGAGAAATATATATATATACAATGCAATCTATATAAATAAGATACAAAAACAAAAATCAAATTCTCAAACATAAACAAGGAGAGAAATAAATATGTGCTTACATAATTAAACAAATGAATGTAATAAATAAATTGGAGAATGCATCCTATATAAATAGATATCTGTGTGTGTGTAACGATAAAGATGAGTGAGAAATCGAATATAACAAATTTAAACCAAAAATAAAACATGTACCTAAAATAAATAAAATGATACTATTAAAGATATGGTTGGAGATGAAAAAAGAAGTAATTTATTAAAACAAAAACTAAAAGTACATAAATAATAAAAATAAATACAGGAAATAGGTAGGAATTAAATATTATACTCGAAGAAACATAATGAAAATGTCATAAATTCAGTTAAACATACTAGCTGAGTCTATTTCATAATGAAGAGATATAAGTATATATAAATAAATCTGTATTGCTACGACCCATTTCCCCAATTAAGGGTACCATCTTCAAGAGGCTGGATGGGAGAGGGCTGACTCACGTCTACAATAACAAAATAATAATAAGTCACAGCCGGATTCGAGCCAAATCGCAGCCTAGATTGCAATCGAAACAAATCAGAAATCAATTAATTAATTAGAGAAGAAAAATCAGAAGTAAAATAAATACATAAGTATAGGTATACCCTGAAATTAAATCCCAAGACTGTGACTGTCTCACTAACATTGATATAATATAATATTAAAAAATGTTGTAAAACACTAAATGTTGTAGAAAAAAAATATAAATATCTAGGTGTTACTATGGGTAGTGATTTTTTTTTTTTTTGAGTACCACACATATTAAATGGTTCAAAGAGATTAAGAGTATGCTTATATAAAATTTATTACCTCTAATTTGTACTTTAATAATGGTTTACGAAGCATTATTTGAATCGATATTAAAATATGGGATTGAATGTTATGGTGCTGATAATCATTTATCAAAACTTGTAGATCTACAAAATCGAATATTATGAACAATAACGCACCGTAGTAATAAAACAGAAGACCGTTGATACTCCATCACCTAAACTATTTTATTTTTATAGAATTATCTTAAAATTTATAGATAATAATTTATTTCGAAAAGAAATAATATATCTAAAAAAGTTAAAAACAAAATTAATTTTATCGAACCATCCTTTAACAATGAATTCGGTAAACGCACATTAAACAATACCGTACAATATCTCTTCAATCGCTTACCAGAAAAAACTAATAAATAAATCAACCACAAAAAAAAAAAAAAAAAAA
>NW_027115338.1:289397-293464 GCF_000696795.3 Halyomorpha halys | reverse complement strand
ATTTAAATAAGTAGACATATTAGAGGTAAGTTGTCTAATGATTAAGCAAAAATACAAACTCTAAATTAAAAATTAATTTTATAATTATAAAATTGATAGGGAAATAACATTCAACATTCTATATTGATGTAGTTTCTGGCCATCTACGTTTATCTTCTTATTTACGTGTTCACCATCAGTTTTAAGTATGCAATCCATTTAAAAAATATCTTTCAGCAGATTAACTGTTAAATCTTAGTAAAAATATTTTGTATCACTAAATTTCCAAGGATTTTGTTGATCCTTCAACAAAGAATGATTGATGATTCATCATTAACAAATAATTTATATATACGTAAAATAATCTGTCATTTATTTTAAATAATAATAATAGTTCATTTATAGGGAAAAATTAAATTTTACTACCTAGATGAAATTAAAAGTAATAAATGATGTATTCAAATTTATGTATTAAGAGTAATTTGTTTTATCACTTGATTTTATTATTCATTTAACTGGATCTTTGAGTAAATAATATTGAGAAAAATTACATAATATTCGTAGTTTGTGATAAAGCTAAATCTTGTTTGTTAAAAGTAACATTTTTATTGTTTAATGAAAAATATGATTTTAAGAAAATATTACTTTACAATTTCTTTATTAACACTAGTGACATTAGTAAGAGACGTGAAGACCTTAAAGGAACCTCATATAGACAATAACGTGAATTGCTTCTTCTGGTACGATATTTTTTAATTTATTGTTACTAATTTGAGACGATTTCGTTCAATTTTTTATTATTTTATTCTCTTTCAATAATCAATTCTTAAGTCTGATTATCAACATTTATATACTGTTCTCTTAATTATGATTAAAAAATCATTTTATACCATCATAACTTTTTGCCATCAGATTGAATGAAATGGATAAAATAAGTATGGGAGATTAACACTAAAATAAAGCTACGCTGGTTAAAGGCGGGTTTATGAAATGAGTTACCTTTCGTTATAATACCATCACAAAAATGAAATTGGAACCGTGTAGCAGTTTCTTATCCAAACGGTGACAGTAAATCTAACCTAATCCTGTTGAAAGTTGTGAATGTCACTGTTAGTCTTGATAAGATTAAAACTTTGATTAGATTCTATGTCAATTTAACCATTAAAACACAACAATATATGATTGTAATATTTAGCCCAATCATCATTACAGTTTGATAAGGTATAACAGTTCATTGTAAAAATGTACACATTTTCTCACTTCAAATGCAAGAGCAGCTTCACTTCTATTACATGTACCGCCCTCCAGCTATCACATCAGATATAGTCCGACAATATTGTTACGACAGTATATCCTGCCATGGTTTTCAAATATTATATAATTTACGTGATGGCATTGCTACGACAGTTTGTATAATACTTAAAAACAGTCAATGTATGAACGGTCGTTAATACTAATAAAACGCCCTAATTATTACAAACATTGTGCCGAACTATATGTGAATACCTTTTTTGTTTCCAACTAATTACTTAGTTAGTAATAATAAAAACATTAGTACATTTAGTAATCTCAAAAATAATAAGGTATATAACTTTGAAATGAATTCAGCTGAAAAGACATAATTTCCTTATCCCATAAGATATACATCTCTGGTATTGAACTTAGAAGAGCAATCGTCTCTATAGCACTCTGTTTATCTTCAGCATCTAAACTCCTCTGAGAATCTTAGGATCAATATTGACCCATAATCGAAAGAAACTGTATCCGTTTTATATTATTTCCTGACAAACAAAATGAAACAGAAAACTAAATGTTTTTATAATGGATTTATATTTTATTACATATATATTGCCTCGGTAGTCAATTTTAACTTCTTTTATTAATCCCTAAATTTTTTTACATTCAATCCTAAATATTTCAGATTTCCATTTCTTTATAATACAACTTACTCTCATTTTTTTTACTAATAAATATTTGTAGGCAATTAATTAATTATTTTTTTCCTAGTTATACATAAATACATACCTGCGAAAGCGTTACACATTTTTCCCCTAACCTGTTTATCAGAGCCCACATTGAATGCCCTGATAAGACAGTATCTCCCTACTTCTTCCCAAAATTCCGATATAAACTAGCAAAATATCAAAATGCTTAGTTCGCTTAAAATAGGTATATTCTAAAACTTTGTACAAATAGCGTTGATAAGAATAATTTCATAAAAGAAAGAGGAAAGAGGAACATAAAAATACAATAATTAAGTTAACATAATTGAAGGACATCTCCCGGAGTTCAAAGTGATTTATTTTATGTTAATATAGAAATTTAAATTATAATAATTATTTTATTTAAAATAAATAATAAGGCTTATTCCAACCTTATTTCTCTTCTGTCATCACTCCGGTAGTCGCATGTTGTGTACAAGTTTTCAAAAAAGAAAAACCTACTGGGTATTCGTACGCAAGTTTGATGATAGTGAAAACTCGTTTCGGTATAAGACTAATATTAGTAATTATAATGTAAACAGCTACGTTAAAAGTAAGGCTCTAAGTTAAAAAAGTAAATACATATATAATAAAGAAGACAGTAGACCCAAGATAAACTTGAAAAGAATGATGGTTAGCTTTATCCGAATAAACGGCAGATATATAGAGTGCGGTCGTTCCAACTCAATTTTCTCTGGCTCGGTTCATTCATCATGTCCGCTGGCTGAGGGAACTCTAATTGCTTGTAAGCAACTCTCTGTTCCAGTTAATATGATAATAAACTTTTACTGTTCAGAGGATCTAGTCTAAGCTTTAGAGCAAGCGAACGATACGGTTTAAAATATTGCTATTGATAAGTAACAACAGAATAATCCGAAGGTATAAATGAAGAATGTAATGACTAACTAATATCAGTAAATTATGAATTATGATATTCATAGTTTTTTAGTTGATTACTTTGATATTTTTGATAATCTTTTTATGAATATAAATATATATGAACTGAGCTGTATAAACATATTTATATACAGTAACAGTTATAATTTTGTTTTTTTTTATTTTAAAAAAGAACATCTTTAGCTCATTAAACCCATTGAAGAATTGATTTTGGTCATTTCAAATGTTTTAGCTATTGATATCATCAATAAATCAAAAATGTTTGTTTTAGTTAATAAATAAGTACTTAAAACAAATGATAAGTAGCCCTGGTCTGGTACCCAGACACAGCCCATGGGTCTGGTCTTCCTGGTTGCCGGAACCATAGAATTTAGTGCCTGAAGGGCCCTTATAACAGCTTTAAGTTTGTTTTTTTTCAACTAGCAACCTAATTATTTTTACTTTTACTTATTGCCTTTGTAAGTTGCTAACACAGAATAAAAACTTCTCTTCTGTAATAACTCGATTGGATGGCCATGTTATGTGTTCAATGTAAATTATGATATTATACAGATGTAATGATAGTGCTAGTGTGCTAGAATGAAAATTTATAGCAGGAAATAACACATCCCAGAGATAAAAAAAAAAGGAACAAGACTAAAACTATAAATATTTAAATAAATTAAATAATATTAACAAATATTGTAATGAGGTTATATTGTTATATACCCTCCCTATAACGCGAGTTAAGGGAAATTAAACCACCCATGCCAGATCGATAGGAAGAAAAATTGTTTAATTATTTGTTTTTCTACACTGTGGTGACAGGATCGTAGCAAAGCTATGTGTCCTTGGCGAATTACCGGTAGTAGTGTAACAAAGTAATACTATTTTTTTTATTATAAAAGCACTATTATTAATGAAAACTTAAACATCACTTAGAAAAGAAACGAAGTGTTAGATGATTAGCATGCATTTGATGAATAGCACCCGTGTAAAAAAAAAGGGAGTTTTCATGATTTATTTGGCACCTGCGCAATAAGCATCTCGCCACCACCTATGGTCCTGGTGAGGAAACAAAAAATATAATAAATTTTAGAGTTAACAGGGGATCAAGGCTAGTCCCGCTTTACATCTGAATAACGGAATAATGATCTGCGTTACGTATGGATAACGGAATAATGATCTGCGTTACATCTGAATAACGGAATAATGATCTGCGTTACATCT
>NW_027115338.1:246527-289242 GCF_000696795.3 Halyomorpha halys | reverse complement strand
AATAACGGAATAATGATCTGCTTTACATCTGAATAACGGAATAATGATCTGCTTTACATCTGAATTACGGAATAATGATCTGCGTTACATCTGAATAACGGAACAATGATCTGCGTTACATCTGAATAACGGAATAATGATCTGCATTACATCTGAATTACGGAATAATGATCTGCGTTATAATAAAAGGGTAGTTTATTGCAACTACTCTCACGATTGGTCAATGAGTTTATAAATGTGATATATACATCAATGATTTTTTTTCTATTTGGAAATAAAGAATAAGTTTAGGGATTCCGACTCTGGTTTAGTTGTTAATTGTTCTGTAATTTTAACTGCAGAAAAAAAATTGGCTTTTGAAATATATAGGCTATTATTTATTAAATAAATCAAAAATTAGTATCCAATTCTGTCTCAACACTTTATTTTTCATTAGTCCAACGTTTCGGCCTTTCTAGCCATCTTCAAGGACATCTAAATTTTGAAAAATTTTGAAATAATATAATTAAAATATATAGGCTACTCATTTGATGAAAAGGAGCACAATAATTGATTTTAAGTGACTTTTTAATTATACTGGAAATATCAATCATTCAAAAACTTAAATGAAAATTTATATAACTTAGTGATAACTCTAAAAATTAATATTGAAATCATCCATTACAATATAGGTGTCACAAAAAATGACAGAAATTCTAGATAAAAATTCTAATCTTTAAAGACAAAAAAAAAGAATGTAAGTTGCGTGACAAAGATAAGTTTAATGTTAGGTTATTAACATAGCTGAGGACATGATTAACGAGGGACTTACAGAAATTTGTTAGTTACGATGGGATCGTATCACGCTTATTACCGAAGGTGAAGGATGGAGTAAATAAATCACCATAGGCAAGTGGAGTGAACCTTAAGCACAGGTTTCACAATGATATGGATGCCTGCTAAAACCACGACAT
Source organism: Halyomorpha halys (assembly GCF_000696795.3). Lineage (NCBI taxonomy): Eukaryota > Metazoa > Arthropoda > Insecta > Hemiptera > Pentatomidae > Halyomorpha > Halyomorpha halys. The sequence goes on along the minus strand of NW_027115338.1, from coordinate 288,289 downwards.
CATGTAGACAGACATTTGCTGTCATGGTAGTACTGCCGTGCTCTCTTTTGCTTCACATCTGGTGGTGCAATTAACTATCTGCGTATGCGGGACGAGTAATAGTTATAATTCCCTAACACCAACCAAATATATAACTGATAATCATGTGCAGCCCCTATTTTTTATTTGTTCATGGTGACAGTTGTTTGTTGTATTTAATTATCAGTGAGAAGCGTTCACGATTAACTGTTTGTTGGATTATGTTCACTATTAGCGTGCAATGGGCCTAAAGTTTCATAGAATCATAAGTGATTATCGAGTTCCTTAAGAGACAAATGAAGGTATTATATTCTAAAAGAAATTGTCTGTCGTGGATTTCCCATTTTTGGATTTGGAAATCTGCCAACAACTAAATGAAGGTAATCGCTATAGCTTATTGTGCTTTTCTCTTAAAGATTTTGCGCCTAATTAAAATTATAATTAATCAAATCATTAAAATTGTTAAGAGTATAGCTATCACTATTCAACTATCTTGACACTCTTGACTAGTTGAGGACCCGTCAACTAGAAAATAACCCAAGCGATGACTCAGAACTAGGCGAAGAAGAAGGAAGTGATGGGCGCCTCATTATCATGACAGCTACACTACTGACAACTCCAAGTCAATTTCACACGGATCATGATTCATCACTTCGGCTTCAGTTTACAAATTAAGTTAATATAATCAACATTTTTATAGCCATTTCACAGTGTATTTTCCTGTTCTGTGATTAATTAGTTTTGTACTTATGTAAAATATTATGCTCACACTTGTCTCACTTTAGACAAATAAAAGTGCAAAATATAGCCAATATATTTATTTCTTAACATATTCATACTCACGAGGAATTTAGAAAATAAAACTACAGGAAGATTGAGTACATGAACTTGTGAATTTTTATGTTTTTCAGATCATTCCAGAATAGGTTTTTAAATTATTTTTGGTTTACTTTCTATATTATTAGCGTTTAGATTTTATTTAATTTTTTGGAAACGCTCAGTACTTGTTCACTTATATATTTTATTAATGAGTTTCCATCATTAGTACTAAGGATAGTAATGAATGGTATTCTGACTAGATCACAAGCGAAAATTAGATTAACCACCAACCATTATATTTTTTAAAATTTATTTAATGTGATTTACAACTGTACAAATAATAAATACAATAAGTGAATATGTTGTATGTTTCATTTACACTTGAAAATCTTGGGAAGGAACCACCCATTGGTGGTACTACAAGCATTAATTTAAATTAGAAGGTCCCGTGGCCATCTTTTGAGACGCCCCAGAGAATTATCAGGGATTGTTAAGGATGAAAGATTAAGAATTAATGGATTAGGATGGGTAAGGAGTTTGGAATGAAAAGACGCATATCTGTCTGTTTTGGGCCAAATCTGCAACGAATGGGATGTTAAGGTCTTAGTGGATGAGTTTATTTGTAACGTAGTAAGGAGCATCAAGGATTTTACGTAGGATTTTGGATTGTAAGGATTGGATGCGGGAGGAATTAGATGGTTTGGGAGAGCCCCAGAGCTCAATTCCATATGTCATCAAGTCCATATTTGTCTGATTATTGTAGTGTATACTAATTTTTTGTAGTGAATGGGAAGTTTAGAGCGTTTGCTAAGTGTTGTAGCAATCGGAATCTACGAGCAGTTTCTTGTCGTTTCAGTCTTGTATGTGCAACCATTATATTAAATTCGCATTTAACAATATACAGTTTAGTTTTGAACCAAAGAACAACTGTAATAATTAGGGGATGTTTTTCAAATTTTTGTCCGGTGTCTCATTTCAAATGCCTTCCACCATCCCTGGCACATTCAATGAATATTCAACTATTCAAAGTTCACAATGGCCATTCCCTTGTGAACATGTTTTATTACACTTGGTAATGTTGTATATTAGAATTGTTCATTGTAAATGAATAATTTTGTTGTCTTTTCTGAGAGAATGAATGATTTTGTGAATATATTGAGGATTGTTTTTTTATATAAATTACTTGAAATTATTTCCTTGTAAACCTAATTATATATCTATTGATTTCAATTCTAGTTCCTTGAATATGAGTGACCTACAGATCAACCTACTGCTGCTGGGGAAAGTTGAAAACATCCAATTTTATAATTCTTCTGGTCAAGGAAGAATGAAACGGAGAAGGTGAATGAAAAGAATGGGTAGAAGTCGGGGGTGTCGTAAAACCTTCTTAACAGCAACCAATAAACGTTTCTAAACACTGTTTTCTTGATACGGGATCACTGATTTTTTGGTTATTCTTCTCCTCCTCCTGAGATAATAATGGAGAGTTTATGGTTTCATCATCGTTCGAGTCTTCTGAAGACATTTAACGCCAGGTATCCATGACAACGCTGAATGAACTAGAGAATTGGATTGCTGATGAGTAGCCTCGTGAGTGAAGTCAAGTCACCATTGAGTCTGCAACTGGTAAGTAATCCGCGTTAACGACTCGTTTAGTTCCTTTCAGTAGCTCAGTGTGCAATGGGCCTTAAATGCTTTAATTAAATTATTGTTATTGCATATCTATTATTTTTACTTTGTTCTTGTTATTACTAAGTGGCTAAAATTAAGTTTAAAAAATAAACTAAACTATTAAGTTATATAGGAAATTAAATTGTTAAAGTTTATAAAATGTCACAATACTGGACTCTTATGCACTATAATTTTGTTTTATTTTAAGAGCTCACTTTAAAAAAGTTATAACTGATATTTTATTGAAGTTTTTAGGGAATGGAATAAAAACCGTCTTACTATTGTAAAATTAATAAACAAAATTCGTAAATTTTAATCTATTGTAAAACGAAACAATTAATATTAATAAATAAAAATATGTAAGAGTCAATTTTATTTTTAAAAAAAGGTAATACTTATCACATTATAAATTTATAATACATTTTTTATTTATAGTGATGTAATTTCACCTAAAAAATAGATAACAGATCCTCATTAACCACCCACTTTATATTTCTCTAGTCAGCAAAATGAAGTTTATGTTAAAAAAAAAAATTAGCAACAAAACGAAGTAACATTTGAAAAATCAGTATGTTTGAATAACACCTATCTCTAGGAATGAAATATTAATATTAGATATATTAAGTGAAAATAAAAATACTGTATTTGTACATAATGTTGCACTATTCATACATTGAAGCATAGAAAAAAATAGCAATGGGGCATAACTAAAACAAATAAAATTATAAAGTAGAAAATATATTAAATGATAATATTTATATCACTAAATATATTACTAATCCTTTATTTTAAATATTTATTATTCTATTATGAATATATATTCGGATGGATTTCACATGTATAAGCCATGTTTAATTTAAACATAGTATTTTGTGTTTGACAGATAGGAAGACCAATGCTTAAAAGATAATAGTAATTAGTATATGGGAACTTCAAACGCTTATAACATTAAAATCATTTATTATTAACACATTTGATCCAAATATACTCTCAATATATATTTCCAACAACTCTCTAACGTTTCGGCCCTCAGGCCATTTTCAAGGAGACAACTGTTGAAAACAATGTTACAATTTTTCTTTTATTTCATTAAAGACTGTTTTGAACACTACCATCTTGGATCCCAGTTCACAATATTAGATTAATGATTGTTTGAGAGTGGTTTATTTTATTATTAACACAAACACATTTGATCCAAATATACTCTCAACATTTATTTCCAAAATCTATCCAACGTTTCGGCCCTCAGGCCATTTTCAACAAGACAACTGTTGAAAACAATGTTACAAATTTTTCTTTTATTTCTTTAAAGGTTGTCTTGAATACTGCCATCTTGGATCCTAGTTCACAATATTAGATTAATGATTGTTTGAGGGTGGTTTATTTTATTATTAACAAAACACATTTTATCTAAATATACTCTAAACATTTATTTCCAAAAAATCTCCAAGCCTTTAAAGAAATAAAAGAAAAATTTGTGACATTTTCAGCTGTCGTCTCCTTGAAAATGACCTGAGGGACGAAACGTTGGAGAGTTTTTAAAGCTTAAAAGAGAATAGTACATAGTATATGAGAACTTCAAACGCTTATAACATTAAAATCATTAATCATTAACATGACCGTAGGGCCGAAACGTTGGAAAGTTTTGGGGAAAAAATGTTAGTGTATATTTGGATCGAATGTGTTTGTGTTTATAATAAAATAAACCACTCTCAAACAATCATTATAATAAATTATTAATTAAAATCTTTTTCTGTACTACCAAACTGAAATTTGATTGTACTTTTAAATATTTTAAACTTTTTAAAGAATCCATAACTTTTTATTCTAAATAGAAATTTATGTCATAAATGTATAATTACTTTTTTTTCAATATTTATTTGATAATATATCAAGTGACTTCTGCAGGCACTGCTTTTTACTCGGAAATGAAAAAAAAATAGTATTTATTTTCAAGGCAGTGAATCTGGTAACGTCTGTATATTTGATGTGCTTTAAAAATTCGATAACATTATATTGTATGGATGAGGGAGGGAATTTTAAATTGTAATTGAGTATAAATTATGACTTCTTGACGTGTTAATTGCCATTTAAATGTCATGAAATAGTATTTAATTAAACCTTATACTCTTTTATTTCAGATTATTCCTGGAAAAAAAAAATGTTAAATATTTCAAAAATGGTAAATATCTGTATTTAAATTTTAATTCATAGAATGGAACTTAATTAATATGTTATATTGTTACATAATTTTTTTTCAGATATATTTATTTATTTATTTGTTCATATTATTTCTTAATAAAAATCTCAATAGTGTTTGAATTAATAATAAGTAAGAAATACGTAATCAAAGTAATACAGTATACCAATGTATATCATAAAAAAATATGTGTAAGAAAATACAACAAATAAATCGGGACAAACCTTTATTTACAACAATGAATTATCCAATTTTTAGGCCTGTAATTAAAGAAAAACAAAAAACTAGTTATAAACTAAAAAGTAAGTGGATCAACATGAAACAGCTGTCATGCAGTCTTATCTATTTTTAATTTTTGAATGACGTCTACGAAGCTAATAAATATTCTGCGCCAGGAAAATATTGATCAACAGAAGCATCCCATTGATCAATATAGATTGCTTCATATCAGGGTATGAATGGATTATCTAAATAGATGAGGGGTTCGGGCCATATGTTGCGGAAGTTTAACTCGAAGTTAAAAAGGCCTTAATTGACAGCTAGTAATTTTAAATATGAAATAAATATTACTAAAATATGCTAATGCAATTAAGATAATTTATTTGTTCCATGAACGTAATTTATAAATTGTTAATATTTTTATTAAAAAACAGTTTCATATTTAGATTAAAAATTTTCCATTCTCAACAGATAAATCATTATGTAACGCAATATAATTTTAAGTTAAGTTTTTAAAGTAAACATTCCATTCTAATTGGAGTTGAATTGATGAAGCGGTAATTTCATATTTATTTTTAAAACGAACCTTTTATTTATCTATCCTACTATTCAATTCAAGATAATAGCAATTTTCTATTGATTAGTATTAGTATATTTGAGGTAATAAAAATAATTATAATAATAAAGTTTACTTAATCGATCAAAGATTCTTTATTTTTTCTGAATGAATTGAGTTTTGAATTTGTTAACAAACTAAATTTTAAGGTTTTAAACTCTGCTAGATACTGTCTTCACATATGAAACAAACAATCTTAGTGAGCAATTAAAATGAATATACAAATCAATTTCTTGTTTATATTAACTCTTTTTCGGTTGGCAAAATAAACTATCAAGATATTTGTTATTATAATATTATTTCTTATTGGTTTAGAGACAGCCCGGTGGTTTCCAAGGTGCAGCGGCTACAATTAGTTTCGTAACCAGTGCTTGTGGCCAATTCGGTAGAGTTTGAGCTCTGTGGATTCGCATAGGTCAAGGAGGATGATCCAAATCCAAATTCGTAGATTATGGTTGTCCAGGAGCAGCGGACATATGGTATGAAGCAGATCATCCTTGAAACGAACCTCAGGACATCCACTTCTCATTCTGGAAGAACATTGGCAATATCTGATTAAGTTACACAGGGTCTTCAGTATTAAGCCCGGTCGATGTGAGTTGCCTCCAGTAGATGACGAACCTCACTTACCTGGAAAGGTGGAAAGGGTGAGTTTTTTGCTTCAGGAATCTCATAAAGTCTAAGCAGCAGTCCTTATATTGATCTACCTCCGTGGCCCTTAAACAAGTATATATGTGTATATTTATTTTTTTTTTTTTCAAGGGTAAGTAGAAATCTTTAAAAGACACGGACAGGCCCGTACCTGTCTGTGTGTGCGATTTCTTCCCACTGCAACCACTTCCTTACACCTGTTCCTTGTTCTTCAAAGAACCACCGTTAGGCATTACTTCATGCAGGAAAATGTCTGAGTGCCGCCTCATTATTTTCTTCGAATGGTTTTCATTGCCTCTAGCCCTCTCTTCCGCTCTCAATCTTCTAAGGACGACTATGGATAATATCTTCACTGCGTCCCAATGCTGGTCTGAGCGAAGCATATGCCTCACTATATTTTCTGGCGTGATGCTCTCTTCACACGATCTCTCTAATTAGCTTCTTTTCACAGCAAAGCGAATGCTAGCAAAAATCAAGTGCCTCTAGTCTGGTATACAGGGCATTCTGTGGCGTTGTCCAGTTTGAATCGGTACTGGTAGGCTCCAAAGCATCCATGTCCGGTCAACATTGTGTTACATAGAAATCCACCTGACCATGCCGGCGACCATATCACAAACCAACATCGGGTATTGGCCTGCGAGTCAACCTCCCGGAATCTGTAGCTTCCTGATCTGTTGCCCCTGATCGATGGTTATTTTCCGCTCTTCTTTTCTGGAAACGTGACAGGGCTATCGATAGTACCTACTTTTTTTTTCAACAAGAAGTTCCACTGGTGGCATTCTGGCTATCACGTACACCGCCTCATAGGAAACTCTACGATAAACAGAAACCATCTGTCTCCTGTATAATTTAGTTACCATCGCTTCATTTCACATTTTTGCTGCATATAACATAATTGAGGAGACAGCAGTAGCAAGAAGCCTTTAGCGACTCTCCCTAGGACCTCCAACGTTTTTTGTGTTTGTGTTCTCATAAACAGTTGGAAAAATTTAGTATAAATAATAAAACATGCATTATTATTATTATTATTATTTTGTCCTTTTTCCATTGTTCTTTCATTTGTATGTATTTTATTCATTTTTATCGTCGTTACTTTTGCTACTTTCAATAGATAATGTTATTTTTGTTAATTTTTTTATTATTTTAATATTTATATTAGATTTATATTAATACTATACTAGTTTCACTAAATGATACGATTTGCCAATTTTTTTAACTTTAAATAAGTTAATTTTCACAAATCATAAAACGTTTCTGAATAAACAGACATTTTGCGGACATATATTTGGATGAGAATGAAATATATAATACGACGTTATTAGTTATTGTTAATCACTAATATTTAGTATAATACACTTTCTCTTTTGTTATTTGTTTTCAAAAGTATCATATATGTTATCAATATCAGCAATCATACGAGTAATTGTATAAGGACTATTTTTGGATATGGTTGGTATCAATATTTATGAAAATGAAAAAGAAACCTAAAAGATAGATTAATTATTTTTTAAATAATACTTCAAATTATTGCTAATGATATCATAGATACATAAAGCCATAAGCTAACCTCGGGAATGATGTCAATGACCCTTTCCGATCTAATCATACTTGGCGATCTTTAATCCAGAACACGTGTTGCCCGCTACTGTGCCCTGCCTCAATGAGCAGCTAGCGGGAGTGTCTGATCGCCTGATTGGAACATATGCTTGTCCTCTGTTTAAATCAGCATATAATAACATCAAGTTGTCACGGAGGAGAATTTATAACTTCAGTCGAAGCCATAGATTTATATCTACAAGTTTAAACTTATGTCTGGATTTGTATTCTTTCTTTTTTTTATATACACGTATTTTTTATTTTTTTGTTGGCAGCACCCAAACCACCACCCAAGTTTGCCAGTGATGAATTATTACTAATATAATATGATTATGATGTCATTGTCGTAGCTGTAGAATGTTAGTTTAAAAAAAATTAACTTTGATTATTTAGGAGTAGTTATGAATTAATATTATTACGGGAGTATAATTATAAATTATTTTAATTAAATACTTTCAGTTATTAATGCTAAGGATATGCGAAATGGCAGTGATGTGCATAGGATTGACATTAACTTGTACGATTTTTTAATACTAATTGAGACTTTCTCTTGGTCTATACAAGCCTATTTTTGGGTGAATCGGCTTCAATTGTAAATATTTTGTCTAAAGTGAAGCATAAGCAACAGATTTTCTTTGTTTTTGGGTTAAAAGTGATACAATTTTGAAACTTTAATTTATCTTATTTAGAGAGGTTAGTAACGAAATCTTTCAACATAGTTGAATATGAACATCCCAAAATTGATTTTTTTTTTTTAAATTTCAGACTCTGGCGAAACTAATTTCAAATCAATTGATGATGCACACTGCATAACATACAGTAATTTTTAAGTAACTATAAATTCATAAAGAAGTGAATGTATTTGGTGAAACAACTACCTTCATGAGGGCCAACTCTTACCCCATTGCAGTTCAACAAACGGTGTTCAATGATTAGTTGAGCGGACTGAGGGAATGAAGATTTACTTACAATTTACCAGGGAAGCGGAAAGCGCTTTGCAATTTAGATGGCATCGGATGCCGGTACCAATAAATAGCAGGTGACACGGTGTTGCTGAGCCATCGAAATGCCGGCCTCAGCTAGGACCGTGTAATTACAGTGTTAGAACACAACACCCCTATAGCGTTTCCTACTCTGTCTCATAATTATACAGCCCGTTTACAGATAGCTATTATCATTTCTGCTCTGAGCTTGAGGTCGGAAATGCACGATGATTGTGCATCACTGGGTACGCGCCTACAAAGCCCTGACGTGGTTTCGAAGAGAGATATAAAAATACAATTTCGGTTTAAGTTTGCTGATTTTTTTGAGAAATTTCCCGAAGCGAAATATATAAAATGATAAATAAGGATGGCATAATAAATTATATAACGAGAAAAATATATACTTGTAAATTTTTCTTTCTTTTTTTCTGCTCAAACCATTTTTACATACATGAAGTAATAAACACCCTTAAAGAAGCAAAACAAATATATTTTTTTTTTAGAAATTATGGAAATTGTAAAAAACTATTAGAAATAAAATAATAGAAAAAAGGAAAACAGATAATTCTTACTGAAATCGTAGTGTTCGAGAGAGACATAAAACTTTTTTAAATAATAATAAAATCTGGCAAATTTAAGGGCTTAGATATTAGTGCTACATGAGCCATTCATACAAGTTTTTAAGGAAATAAGGAGCGCTAAAATAGTCAAAAATATTGAAGATTCAAATGGAGCAATAAACAATCAACATTAAACTCGTATGTTATATTTTATTTTCAACCACCAGTGACGCCATTAGAACTCGCTCATGAAAAGCCACTTTTTTCGTATTTCGAAACTTAAAAAAACTCATTACAAACTGTATGGTTTGACCGAGGGATACCTGAGAGTCGTAAACTAGTTTCATTTGTATGACCTTGTGATCATTGGGATAACCAGTTAGAATAAATATAAATATAATAAATAATAAACGAAATAATAGCAGTAATTTTAATCGGTAAGAAAGAATGACGTCTCGGGAAAAGAGTTAATAACTACTTTACGACGCTCATTGCTCATGTATAGGGTTGTTTATGGCATTGTGAAATCATTAGAAACTAGAAGCAACTATAAAAGATTTTAAGGACCTTTCCATGTAATAGGTCCACTGAAACTACTTCCTCGGGACTAATTTATTCCAAAAACGGTATTTCCCATAACAACAACAGGTTTGTTTGGATATTACTGTTCTTATGTCGGCGTTTCCCTGTCATAAACGCAGTTAAGAACTCCAAATATAGCCTGATAGCGCCGCCACTAGAGGAGGGAGTCTGTCATTATGAAGGAGCCTGGATCTTTAACCTCAGCTGGCCTAATGCCCATAGACGTGATCTGGGCGCTTACTGACTCTCAGGAGTTTGTCTCTGTTCATGAGAACTTCTTTAGTGCTTCAAACTAAGTTGAACAAAGAATTATAAGTAATTATAATTGATATCACAATTGTATCTTAAGCATATTAAGATTGACAGTACTATTGAAATGAAAATGCGAGATCGAAGATGTAATTAAAAAAAATAGAATCAAGTAACTCGAAAAACCAATAAACGATCTACAAGCAATAAAAATCAAAATGTGCCTTTGCGGTCGAAAATCTGATTGAAAAAATGAAATCATAACCCTAGAAAACCGAAAAAACGATCCCTAAATCGAAGAAAACACAGGGAATTAACTGACTGTACGAGCTGCAAGAGAAACACTCGCGCTCCCGGGACGGAGCAACGCAATTTCAACTCAATAATAAATAAGCAATCCCCTCGAAAAGGGAATAAAAGATAGATGGAAATATTTTTGTAACAAAGCCCAACGAATAAATTAAAAATATTAAAAAGGACGTCAATGCCTGGGGTACCTTTAATCGAAAATGTCGTAGAAAGGAGGTCGTATTGACTAGGCTTAGAATATATCACACGAGGCTCACTCACTCGTATTTTATCTCTAAACAAACGTCTCCAAAATCTAAATACTGTAACAACAATTTGACAATCAGGAATACCTTCCAGGAATGTCCATATTTCACGTCGCACCTCAATTAATAGAAATCATAGCAACTATATACAATAATAAATTATACCACTGAAATGAATGAAAGATACCATTTATTTTTTCAGATACAATTAATTTCAACAGAAAATAAAGAATTTTTTTGTTTTATGATTGCTTAGAAGATCGTCAATAATTAATTTTTATTTTGACAGGAACTGAAAGATCAAACCTTAGATCGAAGATACATAACTTGGAAAAAGACTATTTGATTAATGGAGCCCTAAATACCGTTTTTATAAATTTCTTTTGCGGACATTTACATAGTGAATCAGTTTCGTAATTTCAATATTTAAAGACATTGGGCATTAATTGTTATCTTGGACTTGAGGATTATAAAAGACTTCTAGTTCCCATAAAATAAATTTCACTGACTGTTAAAAGTTATAACTTGAAGTGATTTCGTTAAACTGAAGTGTAAATATTTTTATGCGAAGAAAACTTCCAATCTCCATCAATTATGGGCAAAAATTAATTGAAATTACATTTAACTGTAATTAGCAATTTTGATTACTAGTAATTGCGATTTCAAACCGTTATTAAAATTACAGCGGTACATCATGTATTAGAAAATACTAATCAAAATTGTAATTTCATTTACATATTTCATATCATAGTAATTAGAAATTATTTGTAATCAATATTATTTTTTGCCCAACACTGACCAGTATTATAAGAAAAATATTGTTTTCTCGAAATTTTTTTTTAATACCTTGACTTTATCAAGGTAAAAAATGTAAATTATGTTGGTACGTGTTCGCTGGTCAGACGAAGGTGTTCAGTAAACAGTTTCAAGTTTTAGTTGTTAATATGGGATGCTGTTATAACATAGAGATGAGACTTATAACACGACTAGGTTAAAGGAATTTATATTTAAATCTTTTTATATGCTATTTCCTGGCAATATTAAGTCAAGTCTTGCGAAACCTTTTCGCAGTGCGACTAGCGCGTATATGTCAGGTTATCTTTACATGAAAATCTCTACGTGGATGGAATTGTTTTGGAAAGATTCACATCGCTTTCTCGTCTAGTTAAGTGTTTAAAAAAAAGTTCAAAATAAAAGATGACTAATTTTAAGAAAATGGTGGATTTAATTTTCATACATTATATATATATATATATATATATATATATCAAAAAATTGATTTAAGCAATTTATTATAATAAGATTAGAAATAATAATAATGAGAAATTAAACGAAATTAAAAAGTTTGATTTCTATATATTTATTTTCTATAATATACAATACGATAATTATTGTAATATATAATGTAGTAATTAGTAATATGAAGTTCTGTGCCATCATTACCTCAATGGTAGAAGAACAATTTACTGATCAATTACCTAAGAAAAGTTAGTCTAAGCCATATTAATTAAGACACTTAACATATTATGGAGTATAGGTTTATTATACTAGGTACTAAGAGCTATAACTTGAAATGAGCCTTTATAACTTAAAATAACTCTTTCAAATGATTGTGATCAAACTTTAAAAAAAACAAAGTATTAATTTTTACCGGAAGATATTGATTGACCGTGTGTAAAGATGAAAGGAATATGGTCCGGGTGCGGTCAAAAAAACTCAAATAGTAGAATATACTATTTTATTGAGCCAACGTTTCGCCCCACGTTGCAGGGCTTCGTCAGGGCTATTTTGACGGCAGTCAAAACAAAAATCATTTGTAAAGATGTAAAGTTTGATTATTTATACTTAATTATTTAAGAATAAAGCTAACAATACATTAAAAAAAAACATTTCTTTAAGAATATTTAGATAAATTATTTATTGACCCAGGTATTGGACTTATAGAAGATTCTTTGGAAAGGTCCAAGCATCTAATATTTGAATAACAAGAAGAACTTTAGTCGAAGAAAAGATCTAGATCAGAAAGAAAATCATGCAAACTAGAGTTCCTTCATTACAAGGATCAAAACTTAAAGTTTTTGATTAGTTCATCCTTGGAACCATAATAAAGCTTGAAACTTCACCAAGCAAAAAGCCAACTATATATATTTCAAAATTATGAGAGGGAGACAGATATATTGCTAAAAGTTGGAATTTTATTGTTTATTTTTGTTTTTTAAAGCATAGAAAAGCTGAGCTTCTGTAATCATTATTGTCATTATTATGGAGTATTGAGGTATATATTGGTAGAAAAACTACTTATAATGCTCTATTTTTTAAATCTTGTTTGGCCTATGTGCTTGTGTACTTTTGCTCAATGGGGTATAATGCGAAATTAAGTTTCCAAAACACATCTTAAAAAAATAAAACATAAAATTTTGGAGAGACGTGAATATTTTTGAGAATAACTATAATAAAAACGTGGCATACCATACTGCAGTGTTTTCTAGAGTAAGTTTATTATAAATCTTTGATAACTAACTAACTATCTGCGATAATTAACTCACAACTTCTATATATATAGCAAAAAAAATATTTTTAAAAAGTAAGTACAAAATTATTACGTAACGTTGGCATTGATGTATGTACCTTCTGAATAGGAAATTATTCGGATATTTCAAATAAAACTCATAATGTCATAGGTGTGTATTTTATTTACTTTTTTATATTCAGTATAATTTAGCTAGGTAAGTTGTTAACGCCATGTATATTAAAATGTAAATAGATTTAATTACATTATTTACTATGTATTTTTATGAGAAGTATGTTTTGGTTTAAATGAAGGATATTTATGCTTGTGATGTGGTGTTTATGGTGAGTTTATATTTTATTTTGAAAATTTCATATTCATTTTGGTATTTAACATTGTCGATATCGATATTTTGATATCTTTTTAATAGAAATAAGTAGTTTAATAAGATTAAGAAAATTTTATAAAAAGCATTAAAATAGTTTTTCGATATTTAAAATTTATAAATTCAAGTTTCTTTCGATAATTTACATTGTTATTAATATCGATATAAATATTAGAAACGATATTTCGATATATTTTCATCTAAATATCGATGTTTGGTTTAAAAAGATTAAGAAAATTTTATAAATGGCTTAAAAATAGTTTTTCGATATTTTACATAGCAATTAATATCTATATCGAAGATTAGAAACGATATTTCGATATTTTATTTTATAGAAATATCGATATTTTATGAAAGAAAACTATAATATTTTATGAAAAGCTAAAATAAGGTATTTCAATATTTTATTTTTACAATTTCATATTCATTTCGATATCTTAACATTATTGAAAATATCGGTACCTATTTTTTTAATTGAAATAACGATATTTGGTTTAATAAGATTAAAAAAAATTTATAAAGAGCATTAAAATATTTTTTTCGATATTTTAAATTTATAAATTAAAGTTTCTTTCGATAATTTACATTGTTATTAATATCGATATATTAAATATTAGAATTGATATTTCGATATATTTTCGTCTAAATATCGATATTCCTATTTTAAAATTCCTATATGTTATTTTAGTCATTTTATACAAAATATCAATATTCCATTTTTAATTATTCTATTCAATTTTCTAGTCTTTTTAAACAAATTATCGATATTTCAATAAAATAATATCGGGATATTGTTGCAAATACTTTCATATCGATAGTACAACAATAGAAAAAATCGAAATAAATATGATATTTTAGTCATTTTCAAGAAAATATGCATATTTTGATAAAGTAATATCGTTATATTGTACTTATAACACCATATCGATATTACAATAATACAAAATATGGAAATAAACATATATTTATCAAAATAAAATATTGATATTCCTATTTTAAAATCTCTATATGTTATTTTAGTCATTTTAAACAAAATATCGATGTTTTGATAAAATAACATCGGAATATTGTTGCTTATATTCCATATTAGAGAAGAGAAGAGAAAGAAATTTTATTCATTCATGCTGCCCAAATACATCGGGCTGCTACATTACACAGCATACTGATCGATCCGTGATCGGAAATACATAAATTACATTTTTTTATATGATACAATATAATAGAAAGATAACATTTTTTTTCCACAGTATTCTTTTACAATTAATATCAGTCTACAAACTAAATACAAGCTTTTCAATTTATTCCTTTTGTTTTATTCCTGTTGTTTTATTTGTTCCCTTCATTCTACAACCCTTATTTAATTTTATCAACAAATCCCCCTATATAACAAATATTAGAATATCAAAAATAATAAAGTACTAAATAAATAAAACAACAAATAAGATATGCGATGCAGGCATCCCATCCCTCCTCTGGATAACTCCCCCACTCATTAATTTCCATGCATGTGGTGGTGGATGATGCCCTGGGAGTCAAGTATAGAAAAAATCGATCTAAAATACTATAGACAAACTATAGAAATGAATATGTAATTATCGAAATAAAATATCGATATTCTATTTTCAAATTTTCTTGTATAAAATAATTATATTTTAGTTTATATTTGTTATGTTTATGATATGGTTGTCGTGGTGTTCAAATAAGTATTCGTATGTCTTGCTATGTTATCATTTTTTAATTATTATTACTTTAATTCGTTAAATTTTCGATATCGATATTTCAAAATATCGATATTTTAGTTTCGATATTATATCGATATCGATATTGCTATCCGATATCGATATCGGTATCGATATTTTTCTTTAGATATCCCATCTCTAACGTACAGTCGCCCAGTTGACTTGGTATGGTACATGGTTAGAGGGAAGAAAAGGCAGACGAAGTTGTAGCTGATACATTAGAAAATAAAAAAGATAATACGAATGAAGAATCAAATTACCTACCTCGTAAGGTATGAATAAATGATGAACTCCAAAGAAATATATATGATATTGAAAAGGACTCAAAAATATACTAATAATGACATAAAATATATAAATTACTAACATAATCCTTTCTTGCATAGAATAAATTCCATAAGAAAATAACTATAAATATTTAGCTAGTCAAACCTACAAAAGGACTGATCGTGAAATACATTCAAATTAAGTCCTTCGAAGTCAATCCTGGAGTGTTTCAGCAAAATAATATCAAATTTCACAGTGTATAAATTGTTTATTTTTTCCTTCCCGCAAATTTTACGTATTGTTTGCAAATACATGGTATTAAGAACGTAGTTATACAAATTTAGTTTTAGTTAGGGAAATACAACTTTGGAAAGGAGGCCGTAGATGGCAGAGCGTTTTGAGCCACAAAAGTAACATTTTCGAGACAAAAGGTGTCGATTCGCATTCGGCTTCAGTAGATTGACCTTTATTTCGTGACGGACCCTTTGTATAAATCTCGACTTCTCCACTTTGGCTAAAATTGGTTGGTAACATGCAAGATCACCCGTCTTTCCTGCCTTAAGTTGGAGAACATAAGGACTTTAAACTCCGAATAATAAAAAGGAAAACTAGGTCGGTGACTACCATAATTATTGTTCAGTAATTAAATACAAAATTAAATAAGTAAGTCAAGGCTGAAGGCACTAGGACTAAAATTAAACAATAATCTAATTATAGAAATGACAATATAAATCATCTATAGTGCATCTAATATGAGTTTGCCAGTGGGCAAAGGGAGAAGAGAAACGCACAGTGGCAAACGTTCCCTCCGCCAACCTCCACTCTTCTCTCAACTAGATCTGTTCCACCAACCACTTCTGGAACTGTATTTACAATTGATAAATAAACATTACAGGTAACGTTAAAATACCAAAGGTAGTAAAAGGTAATACCCAATACGATTTATTCCGTTTTCACATAATAAAGCATTCACTAATTAATTGTTTTTTTCTGTTTTAGAGGAATCAGGAAAAAAAAGGAACTGTATGGATTATATCGTGTCTCTCCCCTCCTAAATCCTCCACTCCGTACAGTTCTTGATAGGAAAAAGTGGATGTTGGAACAGACCTACTAATTTGACTGGACTATCTTAAAGATTAGGAAACCTTTCCTTTTCTCTCCTCGACCAGCTTCAATAATATAATAATATCTTCAATAATAAAAATTGCTCGTATAAGTTTTTTACAACTAATTTCCATTAGTATTGCAATATTATAAGTATACCATGTCAACTGAACTGGGTAGAAGGAAAACTATCAGACATGAAATAATACGAAGTTGTTATTATAATACAATTTCTTAAAATAAAATGAAATGAAAAAAAATAGGTACAACATAATAATAAAATCATGGAATTTAGAATAGTGAAACCGAAATCAATGAGACACCTGAGCTTGAATTTGGGAAATTAATTCCACTGATACAAAGACTTCAAGAATTTTACAAATTATCGTCAGTCAACCTTGTACGGTGGTTTGATTTATTAACTTTCATTAATGAAAAGAACTGTTCACATTTATAAGTACTGCCAAACGCACAAATTAATCTTCTTTGAATTTTCTAAGCTGCGGAAAATGGCCGTCTTCGAGGAATTTTTGTAGAAATCGCACAACTCTACGTCTTCAAATTCAGATTTTAGGAGTGAGTTTTCTTGAATCTCGATCAACTCCATTTGCAAGTGTATTGAAGCATTTTTCACATTACATTCTCTTTGGAGCAGTAAATAAATTGAAACAGTCTTCCATGTTTTTTGAAACCACTAAATCTGTTCGAAAATTGCTCCGACAGTAACTTCAGTTCTTCAGCATATTGAGCATAAGGAATATTTTCATACGCAGAGAGCGTGGTAAAATAGTAACTGTTACCAGACAGTATCAGTGCCTCCCACAGGCGGATTTTGTTCTGAAACACTTTCAAATGGCTGTACAAATCATTTACTGTCATTGTTTTTTAAGTTTCGAATTTAAACCATTCAAATAGCCTGTAAGGTCGACATGAAATGCTAAGCCACATAACCATTTTGGGTCACCCAATTCAGATAGTGGCTTATCTTTTATTTGCATAAAATCTGCGATCTCATTTCTAAGCTCGTAAAACCGTTTCAGCATTTTCACTTTGCGTAGCCATCTGACTTCACAACAATATGTTACGTCCTCATATTCGGCTGATATTTCATCCAAACGCCTTGAACTGACGATGGTTAAGCCCTCGGGGTCGAATAAAATTGATGGTTTTTACTTCCACATTCATAACATTCTGGAGTCGAAGGGACTTCGAACACATGTTCTGTTACAGTAGGTCAATGTAGTTTTTATATCATTAGTCATTATTTCTATACATCGGACAACAGTTCGTCTTGACAAACTAATTTTTCCAGATTAATTTTCTTTATAGAACAAAAAATACTACAAATTTCTAACATACACTCCTTGATAAATTCTCCTTTGGCAAATGGTTTTAATGACTTTGGCAATTTTGAACTAACTATAAGACTAGTTTTCACAACATTATCATATTATGTTCTTTGTTTATGAAACATTTGCTGTTGTTCCAAATTTGTGGCATGCTTCCGGATTTTGTCTTTTCTTGTTTGTCCTGTCAGTGAGTGCAGCATAGGATGCTTAGCTGAGTAATGCCTCTTTATATTGAATTATTTCATCACTGAAACGGATTCATTACACAGCACACAAACAGGCTTACCATTGTGCAAGATAAAAAAGAATTCTTCAGTTCATTTTTCTTGAAAAAGGCGACCGTCTGCATCTACTTTTCGTTTCTTTCCACCAGACATCATTTTCGTTCGATAAACTTAATAACAAAATGTAATTATTAAGCACTCAAGATGCATACAAAGTCACAAAGCAAATTGACGACACTACCAGTTCGCTAGGATATTGTTTGTGGAAGTTATCACCTCAGTAGCTCAAATAGAACTGAACTAAAGTTCGGGCCATCCACCCGGTTATGTAGGCAAAATGAAGGAATGATCAGGAATCGTCTATTGTAGAACAATTGAGAAGCAATAATCTTATGTTGCGCCGCCAGTGAAGCCGCCTCACTCTTTGATGATCGCCGGCACTTGGCTTGCTCGCTAACTTGATTCTGTGAGTATGAGTAAGTAGTGTAATATATATTTTTTTATTGGGTTTTTCAAAATGTCTCGCGGGCTGAATCAAATCTTACACGGGTGTTCCCCACATATAGCTTAGATGCACTATAGCTAAAGTATTGATACAATAAATTATGAAGCCCCGAGTGAGATCAAACTTAATTAGACGCTTAATGAACACTGGATGACTGTTTTGTCCTTCTTATCTCAAGAATTAGATAAAGAAAACAGGCTTTGAGAGAACTGCTGTAACAAGTAATATCTCTTATCAGAGGATAAGTTACGGAAAAATGGTTCCCATCTTTGGCTAATCAGAGTGATTAACTGCCGCGAGGAAATTGTGTTCTAGTTTAGAATAAAGACAACTTATATCTTTTACTTTCATAAGTGGGATTATGTCCGTTAATAATTCCTTTTATATTTATCTTTACCCCGATTGTCATTTTATTAAAGTTTTTGATTGTCTATATACCTCCTCCTCCACATTTTTTATATCACTCTTTTATCATTACATTCAATCAACCTTTTTTTGTATATTCTTATTGTAGCACTAATTAAGGCTTACACTATAGCTTGAAACGTCGGCAGAAAATAAAGAAATTAACTAAACCTTAATCTTATTAATTTAATTTAATCTTAGTAATAAAATCAATGTTACAGCTATATTAGTGGACTACTTTGTCCGATTTTTTCTAAATTTTAAATAATTAATGTAAGAAACTACTATACCAATGAATTAAAATACAGTTTTATGTTTTATATTAAATACTGAAAAATAAATACTAGTAACATAACGTTATAGGACATTATTCGTCATTTTAAAACACAAAACGTTTAATAAAACTTTTTTGTAAAACAAAACTTAGTTGAAGATTTTTTTATAGTGTATTTGCGTATGAAAACATCAGAATACTCTACAGCGTTACTACTTCCCTATTACATTAATATTCTTGCTAAAAATAATTAATCTTATTTTCGTTTTTATTGTATATTACTTTTTTTTTAATTAGAAATGGATATAAATATTTTTGTTTTATATAAATGTAATTATGATTAAGGATTCTGGCTGATTTTTTCGGGGAATTGTATCACTACCCAGTAATCTCGAATAATTTATTATGAATTTTCATACATTTACATTTCTGCATTTTACCATCAATTTGAATATAAATAAAATTAAGCAGTTACGACATTATGGTGCTTTTAAAGAACTCTATCCATACCTAATCTAATGAACAATTAATGATCAGTTGTTAAATACAAGTCGTGCAAGATGATGACTTCACGTACACAATTAATGGATATGAATGCTAATTGAATTCTTTTGTTTTCTATGATTTTTTATCTAGAATGATGACAGTGAATTACCGATCGAAATCATAACGAGTTATGCCATCTTAACAGTTAGACCACACGCAAACCTAGGAGCAGTCATTATCAAGAGTTACGATATTAAGTTGGATCACTCCATCACTCTACTACAGAACTCATTATGTTTTAAATTCTTTCTCACAAGTAATTGATGATATATTAATAGTATAAGTTTATTTATTTATTAATTTATTCTACCAGCATGAATTATCTTCTTCTATAAATAATGTCAAGATGCTATGTGGACAAATTCGAACCTATACTGAAGAAGTTGATAAATCGACTTATCAAGTTCTTCACATGAAGTATAGAAATAGGATATGAATACTTCTTTCTTACTGAAGTCATGAAAAAAGAAAGCACCTACTGCATATAGAAATATGTGTCCCATATATATAGTGCCAAATCCCAGTTTTTGACAAACTTTTTATTGTTTAATTTACGATGGTTAAGGGTTTACGACGAAATTGTTAAGTTATGTTTATCATTCAACGTATAACTTAATGCTCCTAATGTTACTATTATATTATTTTCGCTTAAATACGCAATAGAGAAACCCTATGAATAAACATACTAATTAGTTACTTTATCGAATTAATTATCTATAATTGGAGTTTTAGGATCGTCAGCAATACTTTTTCGTACTGTGTAATAGAAATCAATTTTTGAAATTAATTGTTAGTTTAATGAACAAGATTTTATGCATTGAGTTCCCAGATTATGTCAAAGTTACTGTATGTGATTTCAATTTGATTCTTACCTACGTATTTAGAAAGCAAATGATATAAAATAATACCACAGATCAGACTAAATTGTATATTCTAACGTCATGTTTGTAAGATCTGCTCTCAATAACGCCAACTTACCTGAAACAAATGACGAAAAAATTATAAAATTGAAATTGATATTCCCTCAGCATATAACCAAGTACATTTATATTCCATTTTATACATTAAATACTTTCAATTTACCTATAGGTTCGTCTTTTTCAAATATTTAGGTTTAAAAATATGTTATATAATTACAAAAGGTTGAAATAATAATACTTAGGTATTGATATCTTGTGGGAGGAACTAGTCCACCAAGAAGTGATTATTGAATGTCCCAGATGGGAATCTAACACACAACGTTCCAAGACGGACTCTATGGGAACTACGCCCCAGCCCGCGCGGCTATAACGCTCCTAAGTATAATAACTTAGCAGGACGAAGGTTCTAAAGAGTAACTTCTTCTATACCATGATAAAATGAAACATAAAATATTTTAATCACAAGAGGAATGCAGTTAAATATTCGTAATTAACAAGACCAACGATGGTGGAAGGAGATGATAAGGTCAGGATCACGCTCGACCGCCAAATGTTTACTCAATTAACGATTAACCAGGATTGGACTGAATTCCTAATGTAGCTCTAAAGATGGCTCTAAGGAAACAGCCGGATCTTTTCATCAATCTCTTCAATTCTTGCATTCGTGAAGGATTAATTTCGAAACTTTGAAAGATACAGCACCTCGTACTTATTCCAAAGGGTAATGGAAGACAGGAAGACCCGTCAACCTAACGTCCAAATAGTTTATTGGATACTATGGGTAAGATATTTGAGAAAATCAAACGCAATCATGATCTATGCACGTCTCCGCCTCAATGTTCACACGAAATACATCAGCGCCATACATTCTAAAGTAGCATACTGACTGTCATGTCTCATGCCAAAAGTATGGAGAGTCGCAGAAGGCTTCTCTGATACTGTTGTCTCCTCATGGTGTTATATGCAGCTCCAATTTGGAAAGAAGCTATAGTTACCAAATCATCTAGGAGACAGATGGTTTCAGTTTATCGCAGAATTTCTTTAAGGACAACTGTCTTTGTGTGTCTGTTTCTGCAGTAACTCGTGCTTTACGCACTGTTACCTACGTACCACTTTAAGAGGTGTGCGTGATAGCCCGAATGCCGCCTGTGGAACTCCTTGTAGAAGAAAGAAATAGGCATTATGGACGACGCTTTCACGTTTCCAGAGAAAAAGAGCGAAAAATAACCATCGACCAGTGGCAGGAGCGTTGAGAGGCTGCAAATTCCGGGAGGTGGACACGCAGGTTAATACTAGATGTGGGCTTGTGGGACGGCCGTCAGCACGGTGAAGTGGATTTTTACGTAACCCAATTGTTGATCGAACATGGATGCTTTAGAGCCTACCCGTACCGATTCAAACTGTACAGTACCGCAGAACACCCTGGAAGTCAAGATGTCGAGGAAACAGCGAAGCACGTGTTTTCCACTTGCATTCGCTTTGCGGCAGAAAGAAGTGAATTGGAGAGAGTGTATGGAGGACGCATCACACCAGAAAACGTGGTGAGTCATATGTTACACTCAGACGAGTATTGGAACGGAGATTCACCACAGTCGTCCTTAAACGTTTGAGAGCGGAAGAGAGGGCTAGAAGGCAATGAAAACAATTCGAAGAAAATAAAGAGGTGACACTCAGACATTTCCCTTCGTGAAGTAATGCCTACCAGGTGTAAGGAGGTGGTTTCAGTGGGTAAAAATCCAACACACAGGCAGGTACGGGCCTTTCCGTGTCTTTTGAAGATTTCTACCTATCCTCGTAAAAAAAATAAATAAATAAAAACACACACACTTAAATTAAAAATTTTAAGGATTGAGTGGAATTCGGTGCTTTAGTGCAGTCTTAAATATCAACTGCGTTCGCCCAAATGTATTGGTTTATTATTTTTACGTAAATAGTCCTTTTGTAATTGGTTGGGTGCTTAGACTGTTTGTCAGTTAAGCATGGTAATAGTCGGAATTGACGAGCATTTATCTGTCTGTTACGTTGTGTATGCGGATTCCAGGTTAGTTCTTTGTGCTAATACAGTCCTTTTGAGCGGTTGCTCAGCGTTTTCATGACACATTAGGTGTAAATAAGCAAGTAATTAAACTTAAAATTTAAGCTGTTGCTTTAATTACTCAAAAAGGTAAACAGTCAAGCTTAAAATATAATAAGATTAAAGTAGAATAACCAACTGTTTATAAAATAAATAGCTAATTATAATAGAGGTATTTAAGTAAAAATGTATATTGATCATTTTTTTTTTTTTTTTATAAACTCTAGTAATTTAAACGTTAGAGAGAATGGTATAAATACATTCAAAGTATAGGCCTAATAACTAACCCTCTGCTTAAGGACGTAATTTCGATAGATTAGAAAAACAAAATACAAAAAATGTCATTTCTAAAGGTTTCTAATGCTAAAGAAAAAATGAGGAATAACTGCAGTTTATTTTTGTTTTGTTATTTATAATTTTTTAGTCATTTAAAAAATATATATTCAGGCTTATATTAATAGGGAATAAAAACTTCAAACTTTGTATATTCTTTTTAATTTCAAGTGATCTTCTTACTAATTATAACTCCCGTTTTTTATTATCACATTTCTAATCAAAAGAGCGGTAAAATGACGCTACATAAATGTTATGTAATTAGGCTAATTAATTTATATAACCCTTTAATCTTCCATTGACAATTACAGTTGCCTGCAAAACTCCTTTTACTGCAAATTTTCATTTGAAGGAGGCCTGTATTACAACACTTCACAATTACTGTTGAATCTTGACACTCAGGAATAAAAAAAATAATAATTCATACTCGAAAATATGATCACAATAATTAAGGAAAACATATTAACTGAAACAAAAACAAACTTATGTCCAAAAATGTTAGGTCCGATGCTAAAAATCAGCTGATTATTTTAAATGTTGATTTTTTTGTTACCATTTTTCTGAAAAATTAAAAAAAAAAAGAATAGACTAACATGAAATTGATGGTGATTGTGTTTTTTGTAGAGATATTAGATATTATCATGAAAAATTCTAAGGGGAATAAAATAATTATTAAGGAATTAAAAAAGAACTATATTTTAAGAAGTTGAGAAGGAACAAAGTCTTAGAGACCTAAAAATAATGAGAAGGATCACACATAAAGTCGTGATAAAAACAAAGTTAACCCACTTTGTCTTACTCCTTTTTAGATAAGAGGCTTCTGAAAATCTTAACCAGACAACGCCATCAGGGAGTACTTTGTACCATTTTAGTGAATACTCTCTCAGACGTTAGAGCTTAAAGACTTTAATAATAGAGATAAAATTGGACTATACTAAAAGGTGATACAGCATATGCTTATAATTATTTTTTTATAATATGAAACATTAAAACAACAACCGCTCAAACTTTCAAGTCACTTCTCTAGTGACAAAAAGTTTGGCATCATCGAATGAACACACAAAGGTTTGATAGAAACTTTTTCGGTGTCGAGCATGCTAAATCAGGAGTTCTTTTCCTTGGATTGTTCAGAAAACTATGTCAAAAGTTAAAAGTATCTGAAATTGCAATGGCTAAAATTAAAAAAGTCTGATCTCTTTTTCCTTCTTTACAAAATAACTTTCATATCTGAGATGCTTTTCTGTTTTTTTAGGACAGTAAACCTATAGCTGGACAAGGAAGACCTATAGACCACACACAATCCTTTTCCATAAAATTAATAAATACATCGTCTTTATTATCTTTGTTAAGTTGTTGCATTCTATGGAGGAGAACAGTTAACATTCGTTCCCCATTCCACCAGAAATCCTTTTGTACAGGTTTCCATAGGAACAAAAAAACATTTTGTTCCTAATTTTTTCTTAACAGGGCGCTATGTGAACGCACCGCCCCAGAATCTTGTTCCAATGCACGAAATCGTCACTTGTAACTTTTGGACTTACTAAGCCATTACACCTTTGTAAATTTATTAAATTTACAATTTTTTTCTAAAGTAATGTCGAGCAATAAATTGTTAATTTAATATTAAGGTTTTGTAATGTGTAAAAATTAATAAGTAAATAAAATCGCTGATTTGGCTATTTATTGAAATTGATTTAACTCACTTTGTTATACTACCTATAGTTTACCCATAGAATTTTATGCAATAAATAAAAATTGATATCTCGAATTCATATAATGATAATCAGCCACCTTATAGAACTTCAAATAGAATTCTATGGACTCCAAAGTAGTTTGGTAGTAAAGACCTGAATATTCGAATCGAACATCAAAAACATGTCGTAAATGTTGTAAATGATCCTGATAAAGATGTAAATTTTTCTCTAGACACTAAGAGATGTCATTACGAAATCGAAGAGGCTGTCAAGTAGAGTCATTTGACGGGAATACCTCGTACCCTCATCGATATGGAGTACGCTCGGAGTCGGAAGGACCTCACTATGTACGGCATTCACTTCTTATAACTTGTGACCCTGAAGTCGTTTTCAAATGCAAATGCTATTACCTTGGCTGGCTGCTTCTCTTTAAAGAGATCTTCCGCACCTTCTTAGAGCCCTTCTGCTAACAGCGTTTGATTTATCGTCTTCGACAACCATCACTTCACAACCACTTTTGTTTGTTTATTGCAACGAGGTCAAGTCGCTGCCATCATTCCTAGGCCAGGCTTGCGAGAGACTAACAGTGTGATCTGCTTGCGGGAAAGTTTTTCATTTTATAAGAAATTATATGCCATAATGTTACCTAAAATATGGAATTTTATTCGTGTAATTTAAGACGCATAACCGATATCATTATTTAATAAAAATTGAAATCTAATTAAAATGAGGCATAGGTATTTGTTAGAAAACCCTAATAGGCTAATTACAATTATGACGAAAATGGGGATGTATCGTATAACATCTCTTTTAATTCTACTTGGTTTCTCAAATTTTTTATAGAAAATAATTCAGTTCTGTTTTTTAATGTATAAGTTTGTTCTTTTTTTTTCATTGTAATTCCAAATTGGATTTTAAGTTATATTAGCGATATATATAGTTTTGGATTAAAACCTGACATGACATATGGCATTCTGCACCTTTTTCCAGTTTTAATCGGATTGGTATGCTCTACAGCATCTATGTTCGATCAACAGTTGGGTAAAATAAAAACAGTCGGCAAACATACCACAAACCAACATTGGGTGTCAACCAGCAAATTCAACGAATGTTGATCCCCTCGGGATGGTCACCTTAAAAATTGTGTCGTACATGACGTTACACAGAAGAGGCCCTAATACGGAGCCCTGTGGAACACTTCCAGTCGCCTTGTAACTCATTCAGCCAATGTCTGAATGATTAAACAGAACTCTATCTCTAAAGTAATCTGTGAGACCTCTCATAAGATAGACTAGAACCACCATAGTCCGTAGAGCATCTAATATACAGGATTTTGTCCTCTCAAGGCCTCAATATGGATTTCTTTAAGAGCGATCCTCGGTAGATGCAACTGAATTAGTTGTCGAGACGCCCGTACAGAAATTTCAGGAGCAAGGTGGAGAAGAGGTGCTAGTTTGTATGAATGTGCTGATTTGATAAAAATTATGCAGTATAACTAGTCATTTTTAGACTGCTGCATGGAGATTTGATAATTGGGATTGATATCTTGAAGTTGTTAATTATATTTTACTACAGAAGAGATTCGCAATTTATTTTTTAATCTTCGAATATATTAGGTGACCTCAATAGTAAGAAAATCAATTTTGATTTATGAACATAGTTTGGGATGCAATTTCATAATAAAAATAAGAACAAAATACAGTGATTGTTGGGATAGCCTGATTTCTTGAATTATTATTAACACCTAAGTCTTTGGTGGGTTGTCAAAGGTGGGTCAAATTCAACAATAGTTCCAGAGATTTTCCATGAAAAAAAACTTAATAGTATAAGGTTTGTGTTGCAGACAACAGACAAAAATTGACTTTTTATTTTCAACATTCTAGAAATATTTAAAAAAAAAACCAATTGAATAATTTATAATAAAATAAAAACAGTAAATAAAATTTTCATTTTGATCAAGAAACGAGGTTGTAATATTAAAAACAAGCTGGCGTCATGAATATAAAAAAAAAATTAGATTAGGACACCACTAAATTGAAAAATAAATAAATAAAATAATTTTTAAACAATGTATTTCCAGACATGCTAAATTCAAACGTTTCCCTTCCATATAAGATAAAGTGTTCGAAAACTGTCGGTGCTTATATTCCCAGCTTTAACGTCTTCATTAGCCTAGGACACGGTCCTTCCTCAGTAAGAAGGAAGATATAAGAACTGGTCCTCCTGATGTTTTTGTCACTCCGACTGGTCTTGACCTTCTACATCCAAACCAATAACCGTTCTTTGGCGCCGTATTCAGTCAACTAAGTCCCAAAATGAACAAATACGACATAGGCAGTCACATAAAATTTTCAACGTGAAAGCAGAGTACTTGGTATAAGATAATTGGATACTTATCATTAAATTAATAACCGATGTTATTTAAATCGTTTTTTAAAACTTTTTATGAGCCTCTATGATCAAATATCTCAATCGATGAACAAAATGATTCCGTTGTCTTCGATTTTGTTTTCTAATGTTGGAAATGTTAGTTTATTGTTCCAGAAACAACCTGTTTTTTCCCATGATATAAAAGTGTGGAGCAATAAATATTCAAAAAAATGAGAATGAATTTGGGAAAAAAAACTTGGTCCCGAAAGAAATGTGGATAAAAATGTAGTTGATTTCAGCTGATTTTATGTAATAAAAATATATAAAAAAGTTAGAGTTCATCCTGTATATTAATAGAAGAATAAAGTAAAACCAGGGTAATATTAAAAATGGTTGTTAGAATTTTATCCTAAAATTTTGTACTAAAATCGCGCGTACCCCCCTACAACCCGTTTTTTTTTACAATGTTAAACATAAAAAAGGATATCCACCGGTCTTAATTGAACAACTAGTTTGAATTTTTATTATTTTTTTTTGTGATGCAAACAGCGTGGAATACTAAGCTCAAAGAAAATTTAACTTTTCATAACTCCTTACTAAAGACACTGGACTCATTTAATATCCTCAATTCATGTTCACTTCAAGTCTCAAATATCGATGACATACTTCACAGCAGAACAGAGTACATTTTCACTAACTTCAGGCAAAATTTACTCAACCTTACGGCGAAATAATCCATCAATATATTCTATGTTTAAGAGCCCAATAGACTAGCTAATTTAGGGTAGTACTCTTTCGACCAATTGTTCTGTTGTTTTATTTGTAACTACTCTATTATAATCAGTACTTAAACGGCATTAGAGATGTCACATTCCACTCGCTACGCTTGCTCATAAGATAAACAAAACCTCGAAAGATTTTTCAGTTGAGGTTGAAACTTTAATTTGTGTTACATATTTCAGTTTATGGTGTCAGATTATTATAACCCAGAACAGCAGGACTGGTTGACGGAATTATTAAGTATACAACCGGCCTTCCCCTTCGAATTACCGTATAACGGGTTGTTTCGGGAACAATAAACTAACATTTCCAACATTAGGGTAGTATTACAATACCAAATCGAAGACGAGGGGACCATTTTGTTCACAAAGTGATTTAATGCAGTCTAGGGATCAAACTTATATCAACTTTAATTAAAATTAAAATCTGTACTGCTACAACTTAGGAGGGTCAGGGGTTCAGTACTTTGTAAGGAAGTACTGTTACTAGGCCAACTGTAGTGCAATGAGATGATTTAGGTAGAATCATGCTCGACCGCCAGATTATTATTCAATTAAGGGTACCCAATTTAAGAGGCTGGGTGGAACCCAGGAGAGCTCCAGAACCCACAAGGTTGACTCGCGACTACAAGTCAACCTTAATACGAATTCTTGAAAACTGAATTTTTTTTTTTTACTTTATTAAGTTTATTCACAACTGTAAAAGTATTTTTACAACCAGCGAATGAGATGTAGAGAGAGAGAGAGAGAAAAAAAAAAAAAAAAGTCATGAAGGCATGAAGGTTAAGGTCATCCAACGATGCCTCTCCATTAAAATTGAAATTTAAAAATCAATTTAAGAGGTCCCTATTCCAGCTCCTTCGGAAAAGGCGTCTCGTATCTGATATTAATATTGAATATGTAATATAATTGAAAACTGAATTTAAAATATTTTCTGTCTCCCTGTAGTGTCGATCACTTTTTATAGTTCTTTGAGTAGTGATTAGTTTCCAGTATATTAAGAATCGAAAATAAAAGAACATAAACCATCTTTTTTTTATTTGTTCTTACATATTTCTTATATCGATTTCAACAATCCTTCGGGATTAACAGAGATTCGTAATTGTCCATAGCATCATGCGTGTACACTGGAATGAAAAAGATAAAATTGTTCGCAAGAATTCCAAGGTGAAATGATTTTGGCGAAGCAATCCAGCGATTGTGGCAAGATAATCTTCCACTTGGACTCCACCTTATTAACACGTTTCCAAGGATCAGATTGCAATCGATTGGGTTCTTTTATTACTAGCTGTTTTAGGAATTTCTTCTGCTAATGGTGAGCTTTAAAAGTTATACCGTAAATTCCAGTAGTAATTCTGTCAAAAAGGTATTCAAAAAATTTGAATTTGATGGTAGTAGTAATTCGGTACGATATTAATTTTTAAACTTCAGTTCTATAGGCCTCAGGAAGTGAGGAGCCTAAGTTTCAATCCTAACAAAGGAAAAAGCTTAGCGAAATCCTAACAAAAGAAAATGTAGTTTACCTACCTGAATTTCTACGTGGTTCTTTCGTGGTCAACAAAACTAGCCAACCTACAATTAAAATTTATTTTAAAAAGTAGCCACCGAATAATTCTCAAGTTCTCCGCGGAAAGAATATTTTTGGAGCCCGTTGTAAATTAGCCTTGTTGTCTATTTTGAACTCGTTGAGGATTTTTGACATAATGCTAAAAAAAATTAATAAATTAATTGAAAGCTCTAAAAATTGTAACATTAAATATTTAAATAATTATATAAACCCATATGTAAATTTATAAGAAAAACATGATGGACAGACCAAATGTGGAAACAGAGACAAAACAATTTAAGAATTCCATCGACATACGGTAAAAACAGTTTTTGGATAACAGTAAAATAAAAAGGATTTTGATCAATAACATATTAAGGCAGTATTGCCAGTTAAAAATATAGCATCATCGCTGACAAGCCCTAGGTTCGTTAGATATTCTTTACAGCCTTGTAGGCAATTTTTTTATAGCTTGTAACCTTCGTACCTGAAATAAGTGGTAATGGTCTTTGTTACTGACACTGACACAGAAGATATTCCAACACAAGTACCCAATACAAGGGTATGTTACCCTCTCTTTAGCATTAGGCATAAATAAACTCTGTGTTAGCGATAAGGCACAGTCTCATTTAGATTCTCATCTAGACAGGATTCGAATAGAGTTGTCGGGGGACACTCTATGAGGAACTAGTACATATCAGAATTTTAATTGGGTAATGTTTTATTTGACATCCCTTTTTTTTAAAATTCATTTATTGATATTTACAACTGTACATAAAGGAAATCATAATGGTAATGTACAAGTATGTACAGAAATTACCCATTGGTTGCACTCTAAAAACATTTTTACAATATAAGGTCTCGAGGCCATCTTCTTTTCAGACGCCTCGGAGGATCGTCCAGAATAAAAGAGGAAGCAAGATTAGAAACTAATGGGTTTGAGTGGTTAGGGAGTTTGTAATGGAAGGATTGATATCCGGTTCGGGCAAGATCGGTTACAAATAGAACATTAAAGTCTTTGTGGATGATTTTATTTGTGACAAAGTAGAGAGCATTTAGGATTTTGGATTGTAAGGATTGACATCTCTTAAAAGTGAAGACAAAAAAAAAAAAAATGTTAAAAAATTTCCAATTTGAATTTAATTTATCAATAAAGAAATAAAAAGAATATTGACAGAATATGATCATGTAAATATCAGAACCGGTCTATACAATAACAATAAGTTATAGAGTAAGCTGTCCAACATGAAAGACAATGCTGATAAGATGGAAAAATCAAATGCCATTTACAAGATAATTGTAAAAATTATGAAAAACTATACATTGGTGAAACATCAAAAAAAACCGGAAACTAGAATCAAGCAACATGCAACCGATTGTAGAAATGTAATATAAATTGTACAGCTCTGGCCTACCACAGCATAAAATTGAACCATGAATTCAACTTTGAAAACCCTAAAATAATAGATACAGCACAAAACACAAAAAGCAGAAGATTTCTGTAAGCTATACATATAACAAAAAACATACAAGACACAGTAAACTACAAAACTGACACTAAACACTTAAATACACATCACGCCGACATTCTAAATAGATTCAACGTATAACCATAAAATTCAGAGGAAATAAATGGGCTTAGAACAGTTAAGTCATGTATAAAAAAAAATCACTAAGTTGAATTTAAAATAGAAAATGGGACATATAAACAGGGAGGTAACCAAACGGCACACTGGACATGAGATAAGGTTCAAAGAGGTAGCAAGAAATATAGAGCAATGGTTGTGCTAAAGAGAGGAGAAGAATGCACCAACAAAGAATGATAAAGAAGTGAGAACAGTGTAGAGCAAAGTAAATATGACATGATTTCCTTTATGAAATTAAATTAAATTTCATGAGGTGAATAGAATGGTATGAATTGTAATACATATAGATAAAGATTGTTATTATGGTGGATTATTGTTGTTTGTAGGTTATTAAAGTAAATGAATATGGGACAATTGTACCGGAACGTTGTCCTACAATATGTTAATTTAAAATAAATTACATACAAATTGGAAGTTTTTTAACCTCAAAATGTTTTTATTGAAATTGACTTACCAGACTTCCTAAAAAAGAAAATCCAGAACAAAACACAAGTATTTTTCATAGTTTTTTTACTATTTCATTCCATATGCTGTCAATATCGAGAAAAGAAAAACCTTTTTTAAAAAAAAGTTACTTACTTTCACGCAAAACCGTAAAAAATGGTTAGCGTTTGTTGGTGATTTAGACCTTCCGAAAACGTCGAAACAAAAAAGTCTGCAATATAAATTTTCTTGAAATCTCATTTACCATCATAAATTTATGTGATAAACAAGAAGATATATTTGTACTTTCCTCTAATAGTAGGAAATGGAGCCTAATTATATCAGAATGCTATAGTTAAAACATAATTAAACTCTTTACTTATTTATAGCCATTTCATTATATCTGTACAAAAAAGAGTTTGAAAGATGTATATTCTGTATATTAAAAAAAAATCATACGAATGTGTAAAAAGATACTGAGAAATTTCACCCTTCAGTTGAGAAGTCGGCGGCAAAAGATTAGACCTTTCAATTTTGGTTTATAAGGAGCTATAAGCTACAATATTACAATTATTGTAAACCTAAGGAGGTGATTAAAAACCATTATATGGTAGCTATGGAACGAGCAGTGAATGAGATCAAGCAAAGGCCCCTCTATGATTTTATACCCTTGATTGAAGTCAAATATGAACTAACTCAACCTAAGATATGATGCAGCGAGTTCTTGGAAAACGATTAAAAGATAGTAACAAGATTAAACTTAATAAATTCATTGGTCTAAATTCCTTATGTCTTTAAAACGATTGCACCTAGAAGGCAAAATGGTTTTAATGAAATTTCAAGATTTATATATTTTGACGATCCCACCAAGTCATTATTTTTACATTATTACAAAGTTTTGCTAATGCAATTTTGTTTTAAATAGTGATACAGATCTTCTATACCGATTATAAGGGAAGTTTCATGATTTATAAAATAATTAGTGTATCTTTGTATTTGAGGGAAAACATAATTTATGTGCGAACTGCTAATCTGTAAAGAAGAAATGTGGCATAATGTATAACTTGGGAGTTACAAATATTATTATTTCATAAAATTAATCATCAACAGATAATTTTATTTTCAGATTGAAAAAAAAACATTGTAATAACTAAGAGCAATTTTACCCGTCTTCATGTCAATTAAAGATTACAGGGGAAACTAGACATCTCAATTTTTCTTAAATGTTTCAGAGAACGAATTTCACTCTGAATGCCTGTTCTCTACACGTTGTTTAAGATGGAATGCTTCTCGTTTTGAGTTTACAATCATGTCAAAACTGTATCAGAAACTGTTGTTACTCATTTTTGATAAAAAACAAAATCCAGTTACTCTTTAATTAATTTACCACTAGACTTAAACTAGAACATAGAAAATAGGATAAATAGAAAAAAAACAAACGTTTTTGTACTTTAAGTTTACTAAACTTGTATAATTTAAATGAATGAGTCTGGAGGTTTCTAAAAATTAAATATAACAAATCGATCTCCGACAGTTTATGGAAAATATTTTATGGATTAAGCGTAATTTTATTTTTAATAAAACATTGAAATAAATAATATTTAAATCAATTTCGATAATATTAGGGATTATGATGAAACCCAGAACCCATTGTTATAATTACGTTTTTATTGTTAGTTTTAAGGATAGTTAAAACTACCTAGTATATTCAAAAATGTATTAATTAATGCATCATGAAATAATTATTACATTTAAGATTCAGATTTTATTAAGTAATACATATTTTAATTAAGGAATCAAAGACTATTTTCTTAAACTCAATTAAATGCCCATTCAAAGGATCTAGTACATACTTGAATGACTTATCGGTAGTAACCACTGACGGTTAGAAAATTAATTTTGATACATTATAATTTCCACGTTTTAAATGTTATAGATTGTTCAATTGTTTAATAGAATGATCTAAAAATTGAAAGAATTTTACCATATTTAAAGGAACACTATTTTATCAACTTGGCTTGATCAAAAGATGGCGTCAGTATAAATTTATCTTTCCTAAAGAAATCAACACCAAATGAAGCTGGACACAAAAATTTCCTTTTCCCCATTTCGAATTCTTTACTTCTCATTTTACTAAAGGTCACGGATTTTATACATGTTTTAATAGAAAAAATTAGTCACGACGATATACATTTTTGCGCTCTTGCAAAGGCTGGATTAAAAAAAAATTATCGTAAAAATAAATATGTATTTCTTTTTCTACAAGTTCCTGTACTTTATGATGTTCAGTACTATTCACAAGCTATGAATATACGTTGAACTAGATTAATGTATGAATTTAAGCTATACCTATTTAAAATAAAAAAATATGCAACAAAATTTTAGAAAATGTGTTACTTTGGTATAGTATGTTTAATTAATATTTATTACTTTAATCGGTTTCAAATATTGAAATGGCTGGAGATGTGTGTCCTAGTTCTGGGATAGTTAAGCATGATTTGAGAAAAAAATAAGTAAAATAAAGCTAAAAACGAATGAATTTTTAAAATTATTTTTATAATGGATATGATAACTTAATAAAATGCTTGTAATTAATGGGCATTCGTTCAAATATAATTGCTAAAAAAAAAAGAAAAGAAAATTGGCATTAAATTACTGTTTGACAGTTAAAACTTGGGGAAGTTATAGTTAGGTTTAAAAGTTTTGGCCTTTCAAACCATATTCAGATATAAAATATGTGTGTTATGTGGCATAGTGAGTGTATCATACATTAGGTAATTAATGATCAAATTATGTCATAATCATAATTCCACATAATATAATGATTTTGGGTGTTACCATTCATACAAAATGCCATTACAACATACCTTAAAATAACTTAACATAACTTTTGTATACGAAAATGCCTTAACAGACCAAAATGTTTTATACTTATCAATAATTTGTGACAAAGTATGAAAAGGTTTTTTTGGCACATGTATTAAAACATGGTAATGGGCAAAATATAAATTTTCACTATATTAATGAAAATGTTGTATGTTGATATAGAAGTCGATTACCGTAATTCGATATCAATATTATACTCTTAAGAATATAAAATCAGCCTTCAAAAAGTCAGTATACCAAAAACTTCAATTCATAAAAAAATGCAGCTACTTTTATGAACATGTTTTATGAACGAACGCCTCAAATGTTATTAATAAAATGATTTTACTTATCATACTAGCTCATATGCAAAATTTCGCACTATCAGAAATTCTCCAGTTTCAATAAAGTAAATTATTAATAGATGTTGTTTTTAGTTATGTGATTCCAGTTTACATATGATTTAATTTTGTAAAAAATACCCCTAGTAATAAATGCCGATAACAATACACGAATTGTAAAGGAGGTAAAACTAATGCAGATTATCTTGTCTTATTCTCTTCTAAAACAAGTTAACTATGAATGATCTGAATGAAATTTATATGGCGTTTCCTTAAATCAAACCATAGTTGAAAAATTAGGCACGTAAATGAAAAAAAAGGGAAGAAAAATAGAAACTTAGGTTCCAGATTACCCAAATTTAGGATATGATGGATTCGAGAATGCTAGGTCCTTAAAAGACAAATAGGTTCTAGTTAAAAAAAAAAAAATTAAATTAGCAGCTATTGTTAATAAAACTGCAGCTGCACGCCTGTATTGTCCACAAAGCAGGGTAAGGATGAATGAATAAGTAAATAAAAAGATAGGTTCTGGTTGAAATAAACATGATAGCATAAATATTGCTACATACGTACACAATATACATGATAACAGCGAAAAAGACGCTGTAATTTCAGGAAATGCTGTGATTTCCATCACATTAATTTTAAATAAAAAAATTTTTTTTTTCTATTTAAAACAATATGTGAGGGTTTATAGCTATTCTTAAATCCTATATTATTTATACTTTCAGATTCGACTCGATAAAAAATACATATTCATAAATACCAGAAGAACCTAGAGGACAAGACCCACACTCGAAGAAAGCAGAGAGGACGATAGGCTAAGGGGAAGGTGCTATGCAAATTAGCTTCGTGACTGATGAGAAGTAGTGAGTACACAGTGCGTGTTTGTACTGCCTCCCAGCAGATATAGATTATTGTCTCGGGCAAAGTTATGTATGGTCACGTACGATTGTAGGATCTGTCTTCTAGGAGGATAATTCTTTATAGCCTTGCAACCTATTTGGCTATTTGAGAATAATCAAAATAAATGAACAGAATTAGTTAGTGTCTTTACAGGTTATTGATAATTCCAAACGTGTTCAAAATAGTAAAAATATAAATATAATCCATTTATTATTAATATTCTTTATTTATTTGTACCCCTGTATTATAATGCGCATGATTTACGAAAGAGGATATATATTATTTCTTTAGAGGATTTATTTGTGTTAGTACAAAATTGAGAATATTGTATATGTAGGAGAATCTATCAAACGTAAGATTTCATCATCATTTTTCTGGATTTAGAATTACAAATATATATATGTAATATCATAGAAAAGTTAAAGGTTTTTATGTCCAAAATTCTTGAAAGACTTTTTTTTTTTTTGCAAAGTCTACTTTTTCTCCTTTCCCCTTTCAATTTTTATATTTAAAGGAGGTAAATTATTAGAATAAGTTAAATTATGTAGAAATAAATGGAGCTCTAAAATTTCAATTTTGTGTGCTCATAAATTATATGAATATCAAGTAGATAACCATGTAAATAATTAGTATGTTCTAAGATTAAATTTCATTAAATATATACAATAAATTTGTCGATTATGTTGCAACCAGAGGCCTGTTTCACAATGAAAGCCAATAGTATTAGTCCATAAATACAAGTAAACAAACTATAAAGTACATGCAATAACACATCTCGTTTCATGATAGGTACGACTATTAGTGGTAGTATTACATGAGTTTAAAAGTAAAAAATTATCTGAAAGAATTGTCTAAGTCATTGAAATTGTAACAAACAAACTACAAGATTAATAGTATTAGCTCTTACTTTATTCTGAAACAGGGCCCAGGCGTCACAGGTACTTGTCATATATCTCGCCAGCCTGGTCACTTGTTTCACCACCAATCACACCTTTTTCGGAAACCGGTTAAATTTACACCACCACAATAGCATAGAAATTCAGAACAAGACATGAGGAGAAGACGGCGGCATCCTTGTGCCGGGCATATCAGCGGCGCATGAGATGGTGATCTTCATTCATCATTACAGGATCGTGAGATTCAACCATTCTCTCTCCTTTACTTCCCCTTTCGGGGATTAAATTTTATATTATCATAAATTGTGTAATCACATTAAATTATTCCAAAAAATTCTCACAATTTGCTTCATAAAACTATAAATATGCAATAAAGGGCTCCTGGACGTATCCGGCCTCTGATGATAACAAAACGAAAATTGAATTTTTTTTAAAGATTGTATATCTTACATATTTCTTCAATGCGGGATAATTTAATCTATAACTTACATCTTTATCGATATCTTAATAACTAGTTACATATCAAATAACTATTAAAACGAAAGACAAGCATCTGGTATGTAACTTTTATTTTTAATATATAACTTGGAATTTTATTGAAATCATTGCTGTAACCCATTGATTAGTGAATTAATTAATTCGTAGTGTATTAAAGTCACCTGAAATAAATTTTAACTATTCGGTTTGTTCCAAAGAAATTAATGACGTTAATCATACTTGTCAAGTATACAAACTTCTAAATCTGCCTTACTTGGCATAATTGAATGTAAGATAATAGCATCGCATCAGGAGGTTTAATAAATTAAATTCATTATTTTTTTTTATTCGACTAAATTGAAATCTTAAGTTGTTTTTTCGCTTTCCTAATTTAAGCACCGCTGTTACTATTAAATTGTGTAATCGGCCAATATAATTAACATTAATTCCAAGTTGTGTATTATCTTAAAACTGGTTTTAGAACTTAACTTAGGAATTCGATGATAGTTCCTCGTAAGGTAGGGATAATCATATTTATCGATCCTCTATTAACGGGAGAATAAATTAAACATTCAGCGGTCCAGATAGTTAGTTATCAGTGCTAATTTATCTTCTTAATTAATTGATTAGTGGATGCAAAACAATAATAAAATCCTATATGTCTCATGCCAAAACTACGTTTTAATCCTATTTAACATGAAGCTAAAATTAAAGAATGATTAGGCTTAATTCATATAAATTAGCGGAAAAAAATAATCAATTTAATGATGTATACATCATCGAATAATCAGTTTTCGAAGATGATTAGGTGAAAATAATGATAAAAATTTGCAAGCATAAATTAATTTTCAAAAATTACTAACCTCATGTAGTTTAATTGCCTTATTATTATGTCCGATAAATCATAAGTCTATCAACATAAATAAAATTTAAAAAACAAAAAAAGTCAAATAAATATTAATAATAAAAAATAGGGTCACATTTTTTGCTCAACCATTTAAACATTCTGATTATATATATGAATATACTGTGGAAATATTATTATTATAATTGTCGAACAAATAATTATAAGGGCCACTTTTTTTCATATTTTAAACTTGATATATATTTTATCAACTTTTGAGTCTTTTTTTTTTTTAATTTGTTGATATCTTGGAAAAAGACTTCTATAACCTGGACCGGATTTAAATATTGTGCTTCCCTTTGTCTAAGATTTTTTGTTTCCCCCTCATATACTATCCTAAGTGTTGGGGTAGGTCTGGGAATTTTTCTCAAATAATAATCCTTATGATAAAGGAATTAATTTTATCGCACATAACATCACTTATGAAAATAATAACTAACTAACTTAAATAACTAAAAAATAATTTAAATCTTTGTATCTTGGATGTAGTACATATTTATAATACAATCTCTACAGTACGTCAAATAGGTTCAATCTCTTCGGTATTTATATTCATCTATTTGACCTTGCGAATGTCCTTAGTAAATATATTAATCAAAAATATTTTCTATATTTTGCTCGTATATGATATTATATACTAATAAACTATATACATCTCTCATTTTTATAACTAAAATAAAAATTAATTTTACAACCACAAGCAGTCATCTTCCACCTGGTTCTGACTTATTATGTAAATTGGGCACTATCTATAACAGTTATTTAAGTAAAGAACACCAATGGGTTCAAGATGAAATCTTTCCAGCCAGTGGAATTTCAGTTTATTGTACGACGAAAAATTGGGAATTAACAAATCGGTTTTTACATTTAACTACTATTATCTATCATGCGCAAAATCCTCGAACAACTCATTTTGAATCGCCTATACCCTATCCTAGATTCCAATCATATAGTCTCAGATCACCAGCTTGAATTCCGAACATCCTACTCCACTATCCAGCAATGTCATCGTGTGGTGGATGTTGTCTCTTCTTCTTTGGTGAGCGGAGTATATTACACAGGGTTCTTTTTCGTTGCGTTTGATAGAATCTGTCACCCGGGTATGCTTTACAAATAAATAAATTCCTAGTTCATACATACTTTCTCACCATCCGTTCCTCCCTCACTGATAGATTACTCCAAGTCCAATGGTTTCATTGGTCCCTTGTTTCAGTCCGCTGACATTCGTCAGGGTAGTGTGCTCGGTCCCACTCTCAACAACGTCTATACAGCTGACATCCCAACAAATTCTAACACTATCCTCACCGCGTATGCCACTTATATGAGCTCGCAGCTAATAATAATCGTATAATTGCATCCCAAAACTCTTCAATCCCATATCACAGCCCTCAAAGAATGGTGTCGTAATTGGAGGATTAAAATAAATCCCATCAAATTACCTTTACTCCTTACCACCAACAATTTGCGATTCTTGGTTATTACTCATTGTTTTCTTTGTGTTCTGAATTGTCTTATAATGAAATCTATTTTATTACTCTAAGCTAGGAGAGTGGCATTAGCTGTCTCAGTATTTATGGTCTGTATTTACGTTAACTTCCGTCCTGATGCTGATGAAATATAGTGGTTAGTCTATAATTGTCTAAAACTGTAAGGTTTTTTATTCAACACTCGTATCGTCTCTTGATAAGAGAGAGTTTTTCTATCATTGTAGGGAATTTATGTTTAAGGAAACACTGCGTTCCATACCGTCAGCACCTCACCAAGGTGGCGATTATTTTACTGAAGAAGATTGTTGTAAATGTATATAAATTATATACTATCCTATTTACAATTTATTAAATTTATCTTTCCTCACTACCATTCATCTTTCCTCCAACCCAGATTAAGCGTCTAATTAACCTTAAGTGCTTCATATTGATATAAAAATAATTGTCCTATTATCTACTTCGTATGTATTTTCCTTCATCGAGAAAATTAAGTTGCAAATACACGCTTAGTAAGCGGAAGGAATGTGTATTAACTGTTTTTCACTGTGGAAGCAGCGGGTTGAATATGGTCGCACAAGGTGTTCTCGGAATAGACCATAGTTATGCCAAGACCTAATTATATGTTTATACCTATATAAGGCTTTATCGATTGTTAGCTTCGATTATCTGTTGCAAATTGAAATTAGGAGATATAATTTGTAGCAGCAACAACATAATAAGTGGTTTAAAGATTGAATATACCAACTAATAGTCTAACGTGACTATTTTCGTAAAACAGGATTTTTGAAGGTTTCTTTCTTTTTTTAATTTTTAATATAGGAAGAAAACTTTAGACTAGAACATTTTCTACCGTTTCTTGAAACTTAATGTACATTTTTTTGTATATCTTAGGTTAAAAAAAGAAAAATATAATTCTATTCCATATTTGAGATGGCAAACTATTCATGAACTGATTAAATTTTCATTTTTCTGAACTGCCACTTATACCAATACCAAAGAGTGGTGCTTAAGTTAATGATTAACATCATTCAGTGAGAGCGGTTGTTCTTTTTAGTGAATCTCGACCTGGAATATCACTTACTCCCTCGGCAACACCTGGTCATCTGGGGTTAGTGATATAGGAGTTTTGAGTGAATTGAGTGAACGATATTCCATACAGAACTTACAGCGTAACATTATTTAAGTTCTTGTTGCCAATATTTTAAAAAAACTAATGCCTATGTCTTGCTGAAAAAGAAAATATAAAATATGATTTAATCGATAGCAATTTTAAAATTAAAAATGTTTGTTATTATATTGAAAATAATTTATCTTGCTTTCCAGTCTTCTTTAAAATATGAGGTAGCATAATTTCTGTAATTCTAATTCTGTTTTCATTTTTCATTCATAAAATTATAATTGATATAAAATTAAAATAAAAAACATTTCTCTAAAATCTGACTAATCTATACAATTTTATAAAGCTGAAGATTTTGTTTATTTGCAATTAATTTTCTCCATACAATCCATTTTAAAAATCCTGCATTTTATTTTGTATACTAAATGTCTTCTTAAAACCTTACTAATTCAGGTATCTTCCAAATTTTTACCAGTAAAACATTTTTAAAAATTATTATGAAAAGATAAAAATAAATTAATTAAAATAAAATTAATTAGTTTACTGCCAAAAACTAGCTTAATTATTAACGCTGAAATACAGTTTTATTTTATATACTATAAAAAATAAATGATTATTAAAAGTTTCCCTCTTATTATAAATAAGAACATTAAAATAAAACAACACTTATCTTAACAGGCAAGAATTATCTTAATTATTGTCCTTAAAATATCGTTCTATATAAAATAAAACAATATTTTATGTGTTTTGGGATGTTAAAAATTAAAAAAAAAAAAATGTTGATTTTTGAACCTCAAAAAAAAGTAGGAATATACAGCAAATCATGAAAGATGATGATCATGGTGAAGTATTCCACCGTATTTGCTATGGGCCATAATTTTATTCTGGATGTTTTATCTCAGTAGTGAAATCACCTGGAATATTAAGGAAATTTAATAGGAAGTTTCTAGTTTTTTTTT